>NC_079380.1:1847500-1952500 GCF_021018895.1 Seriola aureovittata | reverse complement strand
CAGACTAGCTGATTCCCCCTGCTTCCAGTTTTTATGCTAAGCTAAGCTAACCACATCCTGACTCCATCTCTGTGCTGGAGATGCAGAGGTGAGGATGATGAGGATGATCTGAGCGTCTCTTGTCAGAAAGAAGGGAAATAAACGTGTTTATATATTATATATTTTCAACACTTGGACCTATGACCTAGGAACTGCTGAGGATTATTACATATTGATGGAGCGACTTGAGTCAGTGACTGTGGCTACATCCACACTAATATGTTTTACTTTTAAAACCCATGACTTTTGCTACCTTTACTCCTGGTGTCCACGCTACTCTGGAGTTTTTCAGCTCCTAAAACAGAAACTATGTCAACACTAACGATCTTCTGATGAGCGTTTTAGCTCCATATCAGAAACGATCTCCCCCATACTAACCCGCCTGAAAACATCACAACCACTCACGTACACTGGGCATGTGTGAGCCGGTGTAAACAGGAAGCAGATCTACTCTACAGTTGATTAGTTGCAGAAAATACTCTGAATGAGGAACAGTAAAGACAGCTGCAGTGTTAAAATGCAGAATTAAACTGAACAACAACTGCTAGCAAAGACAACATGGTCAGTAACACTGTAATTCATTATCATGTTGTATTCACCACTGATAGTCCAGGCTGATGAGATTCAGATTCAGACAACTTTATTAATCCCAAGAAAGGCAATTCCTTTGCAGTTTACCAAGTCCATACATACAACCTCAAAACTCACAGGCAAAGTAGTCAATGCCAGAGGCAACAGATCAACATACGTGGGTCAATACAAGGAACAACAAGCAGCAATAAGTAATATTGATAAAAATAAAACAAATAAAACTAATTAAAAAAACTATATGTAACAGTTCCTATCATGAATAAATAATATGCATGAGTGAGTGAAAATTTTAAATTCAGTTATTTAAAATGACAAGTGTCTGTGTTTAGTAGCCTGATAGCAGAAGGAATGAAGGACTTGGAGTGGCGGTTTATTCACACTGTAACGCCAGCATTACACTAAATTCACATGACAGAACATCGTCCCAATGGCTAATAATTCCTGTTGCTTTCTGGGCCACCTTTTTCTCCCTAAGGGAAGACAATTCCGAACCAGGGAGCGAGCGTGGATGTGCACGTCATTGTTTCCAAAGGTCTCAGTTTCTGTCCATCCAGATACAATACAGTCCCAGAGTTTTCAAACTAAAACAAGTCCAGCAGCGTCATCTGAAAGTTTTAGCCACTTGAAAACTCTGGAGTCGTGTGGATGCAGGAGGAAACGTAGCAGAGAAGTATTAAAACTAAAACCTGTCGGTGTGGACGTGGCCTGAGCCTTTCAGTGACACTGCTGACGTGATACGTTCATGGACACAGTTCCACACAGTCTGTATGAAGTGTATTAGTGGTTCAGAGAGATCATACGTGTGCAAGACAAACAAATCAGTCGTGTGTGTGTGTGTGAAGTAAAACAATCAAACACACATACGCTCATCCACAGGTGACACAGAGCTATAAATGACTCTCCAAGGCTAACACAAGCAGCACACACACACACACACACACACACACACACACACACAAACACACTTCTCTGGACTTAGCTGGGCTATATCTATCCCCTCTCTTATCTGTGTGTATGTGTGTGCGTGTGTGTGTGTGTGTGTGTGTGTGTGTGTGTGTGTGTAGTCTGGTCTGCACTGTAAGAGGATTGGATGACACTGACAATCCCCATGAGAACTTCAAGCCGTGTGTGTGTGTGTGTGAGTGTGTCAGTGTGTGTGTGTGTGTGTGTGTGTGAGTGTAGACGTACAAATACTCTGAAAATACAATTATGACACAGTCATCTGAAACCAGCATGACTGAAGGATGACTGTGGCCACTTCTAGGCCTTACTCTCACAACACACACACACACACACACAAACAAACAAACGCTCACACACACCCACGCACACACACACACAGGCTGATGGTTAGAGTTAGTCCACATAATTTAATCAGCTATATATATCCAACTGTCGACCATTGGAACAGAACTAATCCTCCTGAGTCGGGACAGCGAAGGGCGGACTGAGACAGAGAGGTCTGGGTTTTCGTGCATCATTACACTGTGCACTCTACTGAAACAGGAAGTGTTTCACTTTGAAAAGATACTATGACTAAAGCACATATGGGAATGTGTGTTGAATAAGTAATGAGGTTTAACACATAGCCTCTGGATTCATCTCTTGTTGCTCTGTTTTAGCAGCTCGTCTTCTACTTTTTATTTCGCAATAACAACATGTTGTCGGCCTGTCAGACCCAGGGAGGAGAATACCTGGTCAGGTGGTACTGATGTCCCAGGATATGTAACTGATTATCAATTAACTGTTAATTATGAACAAAACTAGGAGGATCCAATATATTAGGAGCTTGATTCACAGTACGGATTAAAAGTCAGGCTCTATTGGTTTCTGAGAGATTATTTTATGAATGTGACTCTATGTGACGTGTCACATACTTTGAGATGAATGACACAGAGGTGTTCATGAAAGCAACACCTTGATGTATTCCCTTAAAGATAAATGTCACCGGCTGACTATATTCTGTAAATAATCAGAATGCACAGAAAACACAAAAGTAGTTAGTTGTTTTTGTTTATCTAATAAAAATAAACCATTTGAAAATACTTTCCTAATTATAGGTTACTCATTATTCTTGTGTTCAGGTCTCTAAGTGATGACATTTTGCTGAATTTCACTGGCTGCTGCCTCAGCAACTGTAGAGATGTGGAGCTAAAAGTAGAAATGTAGAAGACAGGAACTAATGGGCACACAGACACCTTCACACACAGTATTGTGGTGGCTAGAGGATGTGTGTGAAAAGCAAACAGTGTGTCTGAGGGAGGAGAAAGAGACTGAAGGAGCCTCAGACACTAAATCAAACATACAGTATAATACTATATGTTCTGGATTGCTGAGCGGCTACAACAGAGCTTATATGTTACTATTTGACAAGGTACAGTATATACATGAAACCAAGTATGTCAGGCTCAATGTAGAGTGCTGACATTAATCAGATGTTTGCTAAGTCTCTATGCTGACAGTATAGGGAAAATAAACAAGGCCTGAAGTGATGAAGTCAACTGTCACTTTCCTTTGTTATGCAGTCCTGTTGAAGACTGGACAGTACAGAGGCAGACAGGAAAGACGAGAGGACGACCACAGCTGAAATTAAAATTGTTGTTATGAGGATGCTCCTGCTGAATAATCTCACACATCTCCTGCCACCTACATGACTTATATTTGGCATATTCACAACAGATATGCTGTATAAACAGTGTAGGAGATGTTAGTGTGTCTCCTCTGATGGATCAGTGGTGAACTCACATTCTGTTAAACTGTGTTGAAGTTTCATGAGCAGAGGTGCACCATCAGGAGTGGCAAACCAAGCAAATGTTTGGGGCCCCCAGAGAGAAATGGGGCCCCGAATAGGTCCTTATATTGGCAATGACAACTATAAACCCTCTCAGACACTATGCAGTGCATGGCCTCTAAAACCCCCCTAAGTAGGGCCCCCGATGATGTGTGCCGTAGCTAGCATCTACCGACAGCCTGCATGTGAGGCATTCAGGGAACATGTACATTTCAGCTGCTACTGACATCTGCATATGATAGTTTTTTTTGCCTGGTGCCCCCCAGAGTCTAGGAATGCCACTGTAGATTTGATAAGTGCTGAGATGGCTTTAGAGGGACAGCCCACACAGATCTTTACTTGGTTTGGTTGATATCCAAAATTGTATCTCTCAATACAGCCCAGCCCGAATATTGCAATATTTGATATTGTTGTATATTGTATTTATGATAAATAAACATAAGCGATGCTGCCGCTAAACAGTGTTTATTTGTCACATGTCAAGGTACAGTAAGCAGAGCAGTGAGGTGAGGATCAGACTGGCCAGTCAATCCCTGTGATATTATAAACAAGAATTACCGCCCTGCACTCAGACAAGTTTCAGATTACATCCGTTTATCCAGAGTCATGAAACTATGAAGCATTTGTGTGAAATTTTGTCACACTTGCTGTTTGAGTTATGGCTAAAAAGTGTTATGTGTTCATCCTTGAGTCCCAGTGGACATTTGTGCCAAATGTGAAGGGATTCCCTTGGTATCGCTTGTGAACCATTTTTTGAGGTCACTGCAAACTTGACCTTTGACCTTTAGTCACCAAAATCTAAGCAGTTCATCTTTAAGTCCAAGTGAATGTTTGGGTCAAGGCGTTACTGAGATATGGCGTCCACGAGAATGGGATGGACGGACAACCTGAAAACATGCCTCCAGCCATAAATATATTGCATATGCTAGGAAATACCGTGATATTCAATATTAATGAGTTTCAGCCTGAGCCTAATCCTTACTTTAAATTAGCTCCACCTTTTCAGGCTCTGTACTGCTGGACCACCATGAAAGACCCGAGGGTTGAGGGTTTTACTAGAGAAGAACATGTCGGTGTGAAGCGTTGTCCGGCATGAGCACACTCAGAAGCATCAAAGACAGAAGAGGTGTGACAATCGTTTAAATATGGAGATAATGATGCACATCTTCTCCTGGGAGGCATAAACACAAAAAGGGACAGAAATATTTGCATAAAAGGATAAAAGAAGAGCCACGCCTCCACACTGCCAACCACAGGCTGCAACAAGTGTGTGCAAATGTCGGACTGACGGTTTTCGGAAACTGTTGGAGGCAGCTGCCCCGACTCCAACATGAGACGGACGTGGTGGTGGTGTTGGTGGGAGGGGGGTTTCTGACAGTTTAATTTGATTGATTTCTGTTTAACCATCTGACTTCTGTCCTCTCCTTTCATTTGTTTCCTGCTGTTGCAACATTTGCATTTGCAATAATTTAATTTCCTCAAAGTTGTCAACAAACTGAGTGAAAGACAGCATGATATAATAACATGTCTTAACCTGTAGCTCTCAGTTTTCTCTTGTCTTGTCATGACAAAGATCAGATGATAAGATCAGATGACAAAGCATCAGCACTGATGGCCCCTCCCTCCTTCTTTAGAGCTGTTAATGCTCTCATGAATATCAACATATCACCCCAAGGAGGTGGGGGCATTGGGGTGGGGTGGGGTGGGGGGCATCATATGTTGAAACATTTGGGCTTGGGAGAGACTGTTTGTATTTACCAAATGGTGTGAAGGCACCGTGGTCATCCTTCATCACACCACACTGGGATCAGCTGATGGAGGGTCTGCAGGATGGTCTATGTGTGTTTGGTTCATACTTTAATGGTTTTTATTGTTTTAGCAGAGAAACGTTTACAGTGTTTTATCCTCATCAACGACCCCCCCATTCAAAGGCTTCAACCTTCCTGCTCAACAACTATCAGGAGTGAAGAGAAACAGGTCTGAAGAGCACAATCTTCTGTTTCCTGATCTACGTCACATCACTCCTTTAGCCCTGTCAAACATCCTCTATTACAAAAGATGACGCATTACATGCGGCACCAATGGTAACAAATGGTCAACACTTCCTGTCTCCTAAGTGGGCGTGGTCGTGATTGCTTGTTCACGTCCAAATATAACAACAATACAATACAACACTAGATACAGTTTGAATTTACATCAACACAGCACAAGATCATATCAGTCTCATACTCTCTGTTTTCCCTCCAAAAACACTTCAATAATAAGAACAATTATAGTGTTTTAAAGCAAAGAAATACAAGTTTTATTTCAGTTTGAACTTTTAATTCATGGTTTCACCTATAGGTCGCTCTAAACTTGTGCAGCAGTGAAGCCAGAACCAACAGAGAGATCTGTGCTGTGAGATCTCAGAGTTTGTTGCTGAGACAGAGACAGGTCTCCAATAAAGTTCATTTTCTCCTGATCTGTCTGAAATATGTCATTTTAATGTCAGAATGTCCTGAAGATTTGTGGCTTGTGAAAAATTGATCCAACATTTATTTCAGTGACTATGAGGCTAAAGAATCATAATGTGTGAACAGGTTCACTTCTCCCATTGGAGTGAGGTGGAGAAACCCTCGTGACACAGATACAGGAAGTGATTGTGAGTGTACCGTCTCCTCTCTCAACTGTCTCTCGTCCTGTTCAGCTACAAACATCTGACTGAAACAGGCTATTCTGTAAAGCAAGTTCCCCGACAAGGCAAAAGAAAGATGGGGTGAATTGTACAGACGTAGGTGCAACACGTTCAGACAGTGTCCTCTTGAAGGTATTCAGATATTGTACACAGGAAAATACACAGAAATGAATGAAACAGCTCAAATCCTGCCTGTCACACCTCTGATAATCTTCGTGTTATTGTTGGATTGTCTTCAAGAAAGTTACAAAAGCCTCCAGATACAACAAACTGTGGGGGAGGCTGTGCCATCAGAACATGGTTTAAGTCTTTGAGTCAGACTCTCTACCTTGACGTGCCCGAGCCAAACCCACTCACTCAGGCCTAGTCAGTGACAGACCATGACAGCTTAGGTGTGAACAAGAAATACACCAACTCAAATCCCCTAAGGCTTTAAGTCCTATTCAGCTTGACTTGACCCTCAGCCTGAACCGACTACACATGATGAGTCATGATTAACAGCAGTGTGTGGAGTTCAGAGTGTGGAGTCTGAGGTAGACCAGGTCTAATGACAGAGGACTTGTCTGAACAGTCAGGTACTGATCTGACAGTTCACTCTGATTCATCTTCTACTGAACCTGTAGCATGAAGCATGGGGCTACATGTCAGCATGGGTTAGCCACGCTCACACAGGCATCTCATAAACCTGTAGCTCTGAGGGTCTGACAGCTGTTTTCTGATGCAGCCAGCGAACAACACACAAACAAGTAGTTTCCGTTTGTTTCTTAAATACAGAACGGCATTTTGTCCAACCGTTTCTGTGCAGTGTTTCCCATGCATTGATTTAAGTGAGGCAGCCGCCACAATAACAACATTGACCACCACCAATTTTCTATTTCTTTACTATTTCAATTGAGCAAAATCCTATTTCATTAATTGTAGAGCTGTGCAATTCGCTCAGCCACTCCCTGCCCTGCTCTCTCTCTCTCTCTCCCTCTCTCTCTCTTTCTCACAAACACATCGACAACACACCCGTCTGTCTGTAAGAAGCACCAGGAGAAGTCCCGCCATATCGTGGACTGTCAATAAAGCTTTTACTGTCCCTGTCTTTCTCTGTACAGCCCTCTCTGTGTGCCTGTGGTTCGGGGTGTGCAGCAGCGTGCATGTGCTGGGACAGAGCCAGATCGACATCTGTGTAAGGCTACGTTCCACGCGTTTTAGCTCCATATCAGAAACGATCTCCGTCCAGACTAACACACCTGAAAACGCACACATACATGACCATTGCTGTACACTGAGCACGTGCAAGCTGGTGTAAACAGGAAGCAGATCGTCTGTAAGGTCAGTAACACTGTAATTCATTATCATGTTGTATTCACCACTGGTAGTCGAGACTGATGAGATACAATCAAGGAGCGGCCGCGGGCGTCTACGTCATCGTCTCCAAAGGTCTCCGTTTCCGTCCGTCCAGATGACAACACAAGTTTTCAAAATCAAACGGGGCCAGCAGAGTTGGATGTAGCGTGAAACGGAGAGCGGTCATGGTGAGACTGACGCTCTGACACCTCTGATTCCGATCTAAAATCACACACATGGCAGCGTCATGTCGGCTTTGTTTGGTTCAGTGTAAACGAGCAAAGGCAGCATGTAAACAGGATCGCTGTGTGAAACAGGCTAATGAATGCAGCCCGTCACTGTCCCTGCTTATGTGAAGTCCTCTGCTTCATCTGAACTCAGATCTGCACAACGATGCAGCTCATCATCTCTGAGCAGCTGCTGTTACAGTTCATAAACGCACAACGTCTGGTTTCTAATAACAGACTTCCTCTTGCACATGAGTGGGAAGAAACCACACACACACACACACACACACACACACTTTTCCATTGAAAGAGCTGCACGTAAAAGAAAAACACCTGTCATCGAGCTTAATGTGCTGTTGACTTTTAACAGCTCAGTAATACACATCTGGAGTTAATGAGGAGGGGAAAATAAGACAAACTACCATATAAACCTCTGATTAGAACAATCTTAATCTCCTCCCAGCACAGTGCCCTCAAATCATACAGCTGTGGACAGACTCATAAACTTCATCATCTTAATGATCAAAGAAGAATGTTGTTTGGTACTTATCAGCATCACCTTAGGTTGATCCACACAGTGTGTTAGTCTGTTCTCTGCAGCTCTGTTCAGTGCTGAAGAGCAGCTCTAACTCTGCGATACACACTGCATGTCATGCCATCTTTTCACAATAAAAGCATCCCAACAGTTGGCCGGTGGAGAAGCTTTTAATGTGAAGCAGTGACAACAGTAGAGACTGTGTGTCAGCAGTGAGTCATCGGCCGTGATGGATCAGTCAACAGTAAAAATCAGGCTGATGAGTTAAAGTCCAAACAGGAAACAGGAGTGAAACCGAACTGTAAACCACAGAGACTCAGGTAGAAACTACAAACACAGATTCCTCTCTGGTCACACGACTGATGACCCGACTGAGGAGACGAGACCGTCACAGGTTGGTGGGGGTCTGTGAGAAGTGTCACACACGAGCCGTCAGACGATCAGACCGCTTGGAAACAAACCAACACTTCACCCAGATTATCTAAACCACTTTAGCTGAAACGCACAGCTGAAATGTTGCTAACAATCCCCCACAGCTCCCTCGCAACTGAGAACTGTCAGCTGCCTTTACAGCTACAGGTGAGAGGTGAAGCAGGAAGTGGGTCCGTAAACTGTGAGGGAGGTGTAAACCTTCGTTTTCAGTCTGGTGTCCGATCACCTGACTGAGACTTCACCTCCCGCTGTTTTGATGAGAATAATCTTCAACATAAACCTGGTTTATCAAATGTAATCATTGACGAAACCCCACTTCAAAAGAGGATGATAAGAGAGACGTGAGCTGCTGTAGAAACAATCAGCTGGTTAATCATTTAGTTGATCCTCAGCCATTTTGATAATCAATTAATCAAGCCAGCACAGCAACATGCTGGAGGATGGGCTGCTTCTTCCTTCTTTCAGGTCATATTGAGCTGAATCTGTTTGGTCGGACAAAACAACCAACAAACAAAAAAATGCGATGATGTGAATGTGAATTTTTCACACATTTGGTATGTTTGACACACAATCTGCAAATTAACTGATACTGAAAATAACTTGCTGTCTGTGTGCGGGGAAAACACACTGTGAGATGGTACAGAACAATAAAAAGATCAGCGTTTGTGCATCACATGTTCTCCAGTGTCAGGACACATGCAACATGTTCTGCAGAGAGGAGTATTAACAGCTGAGAGGAGCAGCTAAATGAATGTGCCTGTGTCCAGATACTGCAGCGTTCACTTTCTACCTGTGTGTTTTAAAACCTAAACAACTTGTCAACAAAGCAGAAGTTTCAGTCTGAACTCTAAGTCTCAGTCTGATTCAACAGTGAGCAGCCAGCCGAGGCCTAACAACCCCCCCCACCCCCATTCTGACCGCCAAAGTGGACCAGTCCTGTCAGCCCTCATTGTTAGCCCAGGAGACTGAGCGTACCCCGCTGATATCCATGGAGAACGAGAGAGACAAAAAAATTCCTACCTCCTCTCATTCACAGGAGCCGGTGGTGTGACTCTGTGGTCGGTGGCGAGCGGCGGCTCTCTGAAAACACCGAGGAAGAACTTCTCTCTGCTCTCTACACTCCTCTCTCTGTACAGTCTGTCTGCAGGGATGGTTCTGCACTCTCTCTTTCCCTCTCTGAGCGCCTCTCTCCCTCACCCTCTCCCTGAGTCTCCCTGATGTCAGGAGGAAGGCCGAGAGAGACACAGAGACACTGAGAGAGAGAGAGGAGTGAGAGAGAGGAGGGAGGGGGTGCTGGTGGTTAAAAGCAGCTCCAGGATCCATTCACATGCAAATGGCCCAAGGAGCTTCCACTAATCCCTGAGAGGAGAAGGACTACACCCCCACCCCCCACCCCCCCTCCCCTCCCAGCAGTGGCTGAGCTGCCAGTCAGTGTGGGATGGAGGTGTAGAGCTGCAGCTCCAATGGGCCGTGGCTATAAAAACTATTAGTTAAATTCATCTTCTCTGCTTTCATCACTTTCTCGACCTTTTCTCAGTTAATTTCTGTCTGTGCAACATTTTTGGATTTGGCAGTAAAATCCCTCTGAACAGTGTCGTCCTCTATCAAGCTTAGAGTGGATGTAAATGCTGATAACTTCAGTTATTCCTGTGGAGACCCCCTCCCCCCTCCCGCCCGGGTTTTGGCTCTAAGGCAACATGTAGGCTGTCCTAACCAGCTGATTGGTGGAGGTTTTAGGAGTTGTATGCAGCCTGAGGAGAAGCCCTGCACACACCACTTTAGTTTCAAGAAGAAATCATAATATTATCACTGTAATATTTTCCTAAGAAAGAGGCTAAAATTGATGGGCCCCATTTTTACACTTGGAACTGCTTGGTATGAAAATGTAAATTCTTGTTCAGTCAACAGTGTCAGCTTCCTGCCTGACATGTAACTGGGTGAAAGTCAACTGATTACTTTAGCTCAAGCAGTGACGCTCTTATGAGTCTGATAAGTACTCTATCAAAGAAGATGCACCCGTCATTGTGTCCTGTACCAGAAGGTGGGCCGGCCCTCCCTCTCTATCATCATCTACTATCTAATCATTTCTAAAGGGCTACTCCAGAAATTACCACCTTATTCATCATTGCTCCTGTGCCCCAGACATTCTACTTTTAATACACCTTCTCAGGACTGGCTGACATTATATGGCCCAGCAGTGATAATAATAATAATAATAATAATAATAATCCTTATTTATAGAGCACTTTTCTAAAGCCACATTACAAAGTGCTTTACACAAGGCAGCACAATAAAACACGCAGGTCATATAAGGCAACAGTTAAAAAAAAGCAATCAGAAATACAATTAGTGTCTTAGTAATAGTGCAAATAGACCAAAGACAGTGTCACCAGCAAGAGGGCGATCAGTAAAAATCAATAACACGAAAAAAAAAAAAGTAAAGAATTAAGTAAAATTAAGTGAAATCGGAAAAGGCTGTACGATAAAAGTACGTTTTAAGAAGAAATTAGTAAATGAGTAAATATTAGTAAATACTAATCTTGGCAGGACAGCCTTCAGATGTCACGCTCCATTGTGTGGAAAAACGTACAGACTGAAACTTGACACACTGATACCGAGCGGCCAATTCAAAAATTTGATTAAAAGTCTTACTGACTTGGGGAATCTGTTTTCTAACTTATGAGGGTTTTAGTCGACATTTTTATTGTCTACCTAGTTGTGCATCTTAATGGATATTTCTTAAATATTTAAATATACACCCTGATCACTGTTTATATGAACTCATGTCCACTTGTTTGTATGAATACATATATGAATGTTGATGTTAAATCACTGAAAATGTGTATTTCTGCTATTAATATTGTTATTTCTCTTATGTTTCTATGCTCAGGTCTCATTTCCTGATTCAACAAAGTATAAATCCAATAAAAAAAAAAAAAATTCATCAATAATAAAATTAATATTTGACTTTTTCCTTCTATTGTTACATGACGTGTTTTGACCAGAAGTAGCCTACAGCTATTTTCTTATGGATGTTTCCCATGAATCACATGAACCGTTGCGGCAGTTGAAAAGTGTCAGAGAGTCAGAAAACAGATGGAGACGTTTGGTTACTCACAGGAAACAGCGGGGACACAGACATGTTTCAAACAATCAGTGTTTCAGAGAAACAGGGAAGTGTGAGTCTATTATGAAAATGATTTCCGGGATTTTCACATCAGCTGTTGCAAAACCGTCAGAGTAACGTCCACACTCAGCGCTCAGCTCGGAGCAGTGAGTGGACGCATCATCACACACTGAAGTATCATTCCACTGTTTCCATTTCACATGTCCATCAGCTTGATTCACACTGAACTGATTCATGTTTCCAGCTAATTTCACCCACAGCAATCCGATCTGTCTGATCTGCTGACTCACACGGCTCATCATGGCGAGTATATGTCCATCATGTACTGACTCTTACTGGAGGAGCAACGTGATGTCACACTGGGGAAATTACTGAAACAGAAAGGTGAGTCGAGTCTCTGTTCCTTGGTAATAAAATATTCTAGGCAGCATTTTAGCCTCTGCTAAATTAAAGGAGATGGTGAAATACAGAAGTGACTCCTCTGTAAACTAGAATGACAATCAGTGGATCAGATGTCATCTGGTTCCAGATGTCAATATAATAAATATGTCTGATTTTTGTATTTCCTGAGAAACTTATGAACATGTAAAAATATATTTCACCATGTTAAGAAAAGTGATAAAATAGTCCTGGACCCAGTTCCAAACCAAATTCAATGGGTTCTTTCATGGTCCGTGACCCATACCTCCATCACCGCAGCTCTCCACTGATCTGGGCTTCATGTCAGAGTCCGGGTGAAGCCTCTCCTCAATGACAGTTTGTAAAGAAGCAGCTAAAGGACTCTGAGACTGAGAGAAACCAGATTCTCTGGTCTGATGAGATCAGGACTGAACTGTTTCCTCCATGATGCTGAGAGCTGATCATCCTTCTGGAAGTTTCTCCATCTCCACACAGGAGCTGTGCAGCTCAGAGAGACCATCAGGTTCTTGGTCTCCTCTCTTCTCCCTGATGTCTCAGTTAGTCCAGGTCCAGCTCTAGAAGAGTCCTGGTGGTTCCAGACTTCTTCATGTCAGAATGATGGAGACCGCTGTTCTTCTCAGGAACCTTCAGTGCAGCAGAAATGTTTCCGAGCCTGGACACAGTCCTGTCTCTGAGCTCTGCAGCAGCTCCTTCCTCCTCATGGTTTCTGCTCCGATCTGTTTGTCAGCTGTGAGGCCTGATATAGACAGGTGTGTGTCTTTTACACATCATGTCCAATCAGCTGAGTTCACCACAGGTGGACTCCAGTCAAGGTGGAGAAACATCTCAGAGATGATGCAGAGAAATGGAGGAACCTGAGCTACATTAACAGAGTCACAGTAAAGTGTCTGAACACTATGACAGAGTATTAGGGCCACTGAAGGTAAAAAAAACCCCCCAAAAAACGATCATTACAATCTTCATAGTATAACTAATGGTTGGTGGTGTAAATAACTTGAGCAAAGATCCTCTACTAAAGGATGATAACACATTACAAGCAGGGATGATGCTAGAACAGTTCCTGTCTCCTGACCGGGCCGTCCATCGTCACCACCACCGTCGTTGCCCACACCCGAATGCTGCATTGTAAATGTATGACTTCATAATCTCAAAGAATATTTGAGTTTTTTCTCATAAATGTACCACTTTAATCTCAGAGTATATCCAAGTTTTTTTCTCAGAATATTACCACCTCCTCCCAGCTCCATCATTGTTTTACCTTCAGTGGCCCTGATATTCTATAGTAGAATACTTCAACTTTTCCCTTCTCATTCATTTCCAACTAGAACAACCGCCGTGTGTGTCAAATCTGAAGTAGAGGGATCTGACGTCCCCATGACCTTGACCTTTGGCCTTTGACAACCTAAATCTAATTCGTTCGTCGTTGAATCCAAGTGAATGTTTGTGCCGCATTTGAAGAAGTTTCGTCAAGATATCGCATCCACAAGAACGGGATGGACAGACAACACAAAAACAATATGGCTGCTGTCGCCGGTGCGGAGGCATAAAAACGTCTATAAATTCTGTTTTCACTTTGTCATTATGGGGTCTGAAGACTCTATCAACACACTATATTTTCCCTGTTCCCTCGTTGTCACAAAGTCCCACGAGCAATAAACGTACCTGTCTAACAGGTACTGTGTGTGTGGATGAAACCCTGATGGATCTCATTCATCTGTCATAGAGCTCCACTGTTTCCAACAACTATTAAGACTATTAGAAACACAAACACTGTTTAGTAGTTTCACGTCTTCAGTAAGAACCAGTGCATGTGGAGCTGAGAGAGAGGAACTGGAGGAAGCGTGTGGTTTTCATAACTTCATGTAAATTGTCGACGGCTACAATAAAATGATACGGTTGACATAGTAACACAGTTTTCAAAGGCTGTAACTGTAACAGTCGTGTGGCACACTACTATACTACAAACTGGGAAAGTGACCTTACCCCCCCTACACACACATGCAGACACATGAATGATTTTGATCAATGACAACAGACGGCTTCTCGCTCAACATCAGACATAAAATGCTAAATTAAGTCACACAATAACCATGTTCCAATAATTAAACCCTCACTACTGCTAAACTTAAAATGAATCCTAACCATGAAAAGCATTACAACGTCAGGAAAAGTCCTTTCTGTCACAGAGTCATTACTTGCCTCATTTCACTTTGCACCACAGTTAAAGCCTTATCCATACACACTCTGTTCCCTGTGAAGATGCCAGCACGCTCACTGCTGACAAGCCTGCAAACTAGTTTTCACATGCTCAAACCTTAAGTGCCAACACAGAACAAGTTCCTGACAGCGTAAAGCGGCGCATGAAGAGAACCATGCTGGTGTAACAGAGAGGACCCAGGTCCAGTTAGAAGCTGTTTAAAGGGTCTGAAAACAGGAAGGAGAGAGCTGTTCTTTACCTGGTGTGGAGACACAGCAGTCAGCAGTGACACACATGTACAACTGGGCAGGATGTCCTTTCACTGCCTGTGTGTGTGTGGAGGGGCGTGGCACTGCGTGTGTGTGTGTGTGTGTGTGTCTGTGTATGTGTGTTTTCTGTGTGTGTGTGTCAGAGGATGATGCATTTCCTGGCCTGTGGGGGAAACTGTTTCCTGGTTAGATCTTCTGCTGTCTCAACACCACAGTAATGCTGCGTGTATATTATTATCATAATACTTTTAATCTGCTCAGTGGGTGCCAACTGTTTCCATGCAGAAGTTGTAAATGGCAAAATTTAACTTCAACAAAATGAAAAATAATAAACGGCAGCATGTTCCTCTCCTTCATCTTCCTGATTTAAGGCTTTTTGTCCACTGCCAACAGTCACACTTTAACGTGATGATTCATGTGTTGTGGTCTGTGTCATCTGATGAATCTCAGCCCAGTGTTCTCTCTCTTTTAGCTCGGTGTTTGGTCTCCACCAGCTCCAGAGGGAAATATCTGGGGCCAGTTGCACAAAACACTTTAGGTTAAGGTTTTCCTTAAAAGTCTGATTGAAGGTTTCCTCAAAATAAAAATGGTTCCTTAAAAATGTTCTCTCTAAAAGTATTTAAGGTTTCCTCCTCATCTTAGTCTTATACTTAGGAATCACTTAAAGTCAGTTAAAGCACTGCACCAAAAACCTTAGAGAGCAAACTGAGGAAAGAGTGGAAGAACCCGACACACCCTTAATGATGAGGAATTGATTCTACATCATAGATTTGACCAGCAGACAGATTGTGATTCGTCCTACTGTCTACAGTTGGATCACGCCACTGTCCTCAGCTGTGCTCTTCCAGCTCCTTCGTTATTAATGATTGCTCTTCGGTTTTATGCGACGGATCTTTCCGGTCGGTTATAGTCAAGGTACGCCATGTCCACAGATCAGCGGCGTGCCAGGTCACTCACCGACAAACCGACTCTCTGACCATCTGCTGAACAATGTGAAGTTTCCATCGAAGCACTTCCCAAAAGTTAGAACAGGTATGACGAGCTAATGCCAGCAAACAAACTCCAAGTCTCCATGGAAACAGTAGAATTATACTGCTGTAAAATCTCTTTCTCTGCTGTAAGACTTCACTTTTTTCCTTAACTAAAGCCCTTTTTCCACCGGTCAAAACGCGATTGTTTGGGTGGGCATTTGCGTCTGCAGAGGGAGCTGTGTGAAGTTTAACCTTTGGATTCTACCAGCAGCAGATCTATAATGTCGGATTTATTCCCTACTTTGTTGTGCTATAGCCTACAGCCCATCTTTATACTGTATTGTATCTATATTTATATGTTAATATGAGAGTATACTCACCTTCCACTTCAGAAACTCACACCTTGTCCTTTCTGCTGTCATCCTTATTAAAGAATCCAGTGTTTAACCTTGTTAACATCATATGATGTTTTTATATAATACAAAACATATGATGAGTGAAATAATCATCAACACCTTGACCTGCAGTGAACCAATGACAGTCTCATAAACACTGATTCAGACAGCCAGTGTTTCATACGTCACAAACCTCAGGAACCAATCCTGTCAGCTTGTGGGGACGGGGGGGCGGGGCTAAATAAACCTGACACCTGTCAGTACAGAGAGAGAGAGAGTTAGCATTAGCAAAACAACTAACACTGTGTCAGCCACTGCCAGTTACAAGCTAACAAACAACATAAACAGATAAAAGATGCTAACTACGCTAACCGCTCTGATCCGTCTGCTAGTCTCTGGTTCTGGTCTCAGACTCCTCATCTGAGTCTGGGTCTGACTGAGGATCAAACATGTGGCTGAGTTTCTCTGATGTTTCCTCCTCTAACCATCTTGATACTCTCTGCTCTTTCACCTGTCCACCTGGAGACAGCAGGTGGTGGGCGGGGCTCAAGGCCTGATCCACATTTCTCACTCAGGACGTAAGAGGAAGAGAGGATTTTCACGATTTTAAAACATGACTGGAGGAACTTTAACTTTGTGTCAGTATGGAGCATGGACAGATGTGAGATGATGTGTGATGGCCTTTCACGTCTGAAAGTTGCTCAGTCAGGCGTCTCCCCGTCTCGTTGGCTATCTTTCTTTAACGTGCTGAATATGAACAGTCCAGTGTTCATTGCCTTTTATGAATGACACAGAGCGTGAGACCGAACACAGAGGTGACAGCATTCCTGCATCACCCACATTATACCATTCCCAGACACTTCACATTCCCATCCCACTCCTTCATCCCACACTACAGAACTACAGCTGCTCAGTTAGCTTCCTCCGCACCATCATGTCACATCTCCATTATCTACTGTATATACTGTGTGAAAATTCAGACACTCAAGAGTTCCCTCCCTCTCATTGTGTCTGTCCCCAACATCACACTGGACACTCATGAGAAAGACATTATACCATTAGATTCACGCATTAAGATGTTGACTGGTCACTAACTGTCAGACTTCAAGACTCATTACTGGGGTCCTCAATGCCTCAGTGAGTGTAAGCTATAATATGCACTGTTTTATGTTACGTAAAACTAAAGCTATAGAATCTAACACAATACAATCTAATACATAAGCACATAACATATTGAATTTCATACCCACTTAACCCCCTCATTGGACAACTTTATTTATATTTAATTATCTACGCTTGCATGGACCGCTATATTAAAAATAAGATCGGCTTTAAGCCAGTATATTTTTCTTGTGTACTACAGTGTGATTTGAATTTTAAAACAGGGGGTGCACCGCTTGTGCATCCGGGTCGGGGATCCGGTGTGGGGAGTCGGGAGCCTGCCTCTGTTGACTCTATGGTAACAAAGGTCAAAGTCCTGAACGGCCCCTTTCATAGTTACATGCAGTACATCACAGAATAATTATATCAGATGTGTGAGCTGTATTTTTTTATTTTAACTACTTAAAAATGAATTGTACTGTTTAATCTGTAAAGACCCCAGTTTTATGAAGACAAATTTATCTTGTTTAAACATGTCTACGAATTAAAAAACACTGACGGAATAAGCAGACTGACGCCACACGGTGTGTTTCTCTCACCAGTCGCAGTGTCTGTCAACATGTTAACATGTTCCAACCCATGACCACTGAGTGATGAAATAACGTAGTAACCACGTAGCGATAACCACTGAGTACTGGTGAATCAGAACATGAACATGTTGATGCAGCTGTAAGATGGTGTCTAGTCTCTGGTCTGCTGTCAGAGTGGTGCTTATTGTTATAACTGTAGTAGTTAATAATTCTTCATTTATTCGTGTTTCGGTTTCCGGGAAAACAAGCAGTGGTGCGACATCACACACTGATGGGTTGAACAACCATAGTAACTACAATGTATGTTTGGCTTCACTATTTATCAGCACAGCACAACAGCTTAATCTGTCACAGTCAGGTGAGTCACCACAGATCCTGCTGCCAGGCCCACTTCACAGTCTGTCCAGTCTGCACTGAGCTCAAGTTACAGTTAGACTATGTCAATATCAACAAGGTGTGAACTACAGGGGAGGCAGGGGGAGCTCGGCTCCCCTTAACAACACATGGACTCCACCTAAAAATATTAACAACGTTATTTTGACATACATTTGCTAGTATTTTGTATCTTCATCAACATGGATCATGCATAAAATTAGGCTGCTGATGTATCATTCATGCATGATTTATCACTATTTCACTTTAATAGATAGAACTACATGCATGCTATTGGTTCAGTCATAACCGCAGCTGATGAGGACTTGATGCCTTGTAGACAGCCTGGCATGTGTACAGTTGTTTTGCTATTTGACCTCTACGTGTGTAATTTGTGCCGATAAGATACAGTATGTAGTACATCACTTTGTAGTATATATACAGTATATATATATATATATATACAGTGCTGGCATAAAGCAAGCATTTAAGAACCACTGATCAACAGGATGATGATGAACTCCACAAGGCTTCAGTGCTTCCCCCAAGTGGTGAAAAAGTACAACTACAACACGCACGCATGCACACACACACACACACACACACACACACACACACACACACACACACACACACACACACACACACACACACAGTGATGGTAGCAGAGATAAACTGTGGTGAATGTGTGGTGTTTATCTGAACTATCTGTAAACTCTCCGTGAAGCAAAACTAAACTATGTCACACATCAGCACTGAGAACAATGGTGGCTAGAACTCACTCCTCACTCTGCGTGTTCATGCTCTTTTACTCTAAATGAGAAGCGTATTCAAGACAGCACACGTGTGAAGGACAGGCACATACCATTAGCCTTATCTTGCTCTGAATCACAAACGTGTTATCTAAGAGCCACTGACGCACACATTTACGGTGACATCGTTAAATTGTGTTGTGATGTTCACAGTCATTTGCATTCATGTAAAAGTTGCTCCCGGCAACATCCACTGTTTCTTACTGTTTAGATGCCCATGAGGTAAACACTCAGTGAGCACTGGAACGGCAAACTAGCAATGGGTAGTTCCTCCTTTGCTTGTAAACACCCTCAGACCCCCTGAGCTGCATACTCCAAGACGGGCCCTAGATGTTCTATTGAAAGTTGCTCACCCTGCAGAAGGATTAAAAAAAGTCTTATAACGGGGGTCTCTGGGGAAAACGCTTTCATAACCCCCTAACCTGTCCTCCTCCATCATCCATCGGGGATTGGCATAAATATTAATGCTCCCTGGAGGATAGAAGCTTTTGATTCATCTCCTTTAGCATCACACTGAGCACTTAAAGACCCCTCAAATGTTTAACCTCGTTAACATCCATATGATGTTTTTTATATAAGACGTATGATGAGTGAAATAATCAGTCAACACCATGACGAAGTGTTTCCACCTTGAACTGTTTATCCTCCAAATTCACAGATCTGTTACTCAAACGTGACTTCCTGAATTGTGCTTCACGGATCACCAGTACCTCCACCAGCACAGCTGTTTCCTGTCCAAACACCAGCTAATGCACCAGCTTCATATTGTGGAGTAAGTGAACATTTCATCCACTTGACGGCTGGAATCAGGGTTTTAAACTTTAAATCTTGCATTTCTTTTGTACTAAAGTTCATGCAACCATCAAACATTCCTGGTGGACTGTCCCTTTGGTCCCCCCCCCCCCCCCCCCGTCAACCCAAACCCTCATGACAGCATCAATCAGAATCCACCAGGACTGTTGTGTAGGAACGTGTTAAGGCCAGTGCAGGGACTGATGCAGGCCTCGTGTTTCCAACTGTGTGGCTCTCCAAAAAGCTGTCCGGATTCCTCTTAGACAAAATAATGTTTAGACTTTCAAACATGGTGATTACTTTCTTACACTCACCCATGCGAGTATTTACAACAGCAGTTTAGGTGTACAGTTGCACACATCAACATGACTCTCATTTTTAGGCATAATTTGGTAACCACAGTCACAGTACGTCAAAATTGGAGAAGGGCCTGACATCTTTCTATATACAGTGCGTTCAGAGCAGAATATTAAACACTTGCTTCTTCCAACTCATTGTCACAAGGAGGCTGAAGCACATCCCAGCATGTCTCAGACACTCACAGCTCCACCACTGAGATAAACCTAGAAACACACTGTGTGGAAATGTTGGCACAGAAAACTCCAGGTCATGTGACCAACTCTTCAAAAACAGCTGTCAGTACCAAGAGGGAAATTTCCAGATCTTCCCACACAGTCAGAAATAACTGTGTCAAGTCATAAAAAATAAATCTAGGAATAAATAACCCTTCCTACAGTCAGAAATGACTGTGTGGGAAATGACTATTGTGTTTTATCAACAAAATGCTAAATATGCAGCTGGTGGCAGAGCGTTGACACTATGTGGGGGTTTGGTTTCACCACCAGAGAGCCTCAGAGAGTGATCCAGCCACTGAGCCACTGTATCTCCCTCTCTCTTACACAAAGGACACAGAACTGACACTCACAGTCAGAAAAAAGTGGTGTCTGATTGGACCGTGACAGGAAAACAAGACGTGTGTGATGGAGGTCAGTTTCAGGAAACACTTCCCAGATAGCAAATAAATCCGGTCCATACTTGGGCCTTCTGCTTGTTTTTCTTCTGTCCCAGTATACGCCCAGTTCCACGGCCCAAATCTGGCCCATATACAGCGTGATTGTAAGATGCTACTTCCACATCTGGACCCGTTTTGGTGCACACTCTGAAAATATTCCGTCTATCAGTCAATGACTGAGGAGAACAGCCGGACTCGGTGCTTTTTTGTAACATTTGTTTGTGGTGTTTGTTTGTGTTTCCACATGCTGAAGGTGTTTCCTCACAGCTAATGTGAGTGTGTGTGATGGTGAAAGAAACAAGGATACTGAAGTTGTTGGACTATCTCTCTCTCTCTCTCTTTTACAAGCATGAACCATGCCACAGGAACAATGTTAATCATTATTCTGATCTGTTCTTACACAACGGCAGCAGCACTGGGACAGAGTTAGCCATGGTGAGATCAGCCTCCTCTGTTCACATGGCATTGAGTCACTCACACAGCACCCAGAGGAGACTCCGAGGCAACAGAGACAATAGTAAACGTTAAATCATCCTCTGACCTGTTATAAAACTGTAGATGCTTCACTGTTTATCCATAAAGATTCATTCTATTGGATCCGTTGATTCTACACGGATGAGGAGAGGCTGCCACTAGGTGGTGTAATGGTGGTGCTGGAGAAAGGGTCAGTGGTCAGGGAACATGGATATCACCCGCAAAAGTAATGGTACCTTGTCATTAACAATGTGAGGGAGTCAGTGCACATACAGTACCTGTGACCTGTGCTTCCTCTGCCTCAACCGTGAGGTTTTGTGTGAAACGTCTTCATGTCTGTGCTAAATTAATGAGGGTGGTTCCTTGATGTCATTCCCATTAGCCTCAGCTGTGCTTAGATCTTAGTGGTAGCAAATGTTAGTATGCTAACATGCTGAACTGAGGTGGTTTAATTGTGGTTCAACATTACACCTGCCAGAAAATCAGCATGTTAGCATTGTCATTGTGAATACGTTAGCATGCTGATGTGAGCTCTCAGAGCCAGGAGTAAGGTTGTAAACTCTTGTCTTTGCTTCCATCTTCTTGGCTTCACCGTTACTCTGCATGTCCAGCACTATTAAAGTTCCTCCAGGCATGTTTTAAACTCTGAGAATCCTCTGCTATGATTCATGTTTAGTTTAACTTGGTTTTCACACATTAAACTAGGTCTGAAGCTCATCTCCTCTTACTTCCTGATTGAGAAATGTGGATCAGGCCTTGAGCCCCGCCCACCACCTGCTGTCTCCAGGTGGACAGGTGAAAGAGCAGAGAGTATCAAGATGGTTAGAGGAGGAAACATCAGAGAGACTCAGCCACATGTTTGAGCCTCAGTCAGACCCAGACTCAGAGGAGGAGTCTGCTGAGACCAGAACCAGAGACTAGCAGACACATGTTGTTTGTTAGTTTGTAACTGGCAGTGGCGGACACAGTGTTAGTTGTTAGTTATTTCACTCATATGTCTTGTATTATAGAAAAACATCATATGGACATTCACAAGGTTTAAAATACTTAATCTGAGTCTGAGCTTGTCAAGTTCTTTCCTCATTGAATTATGGTTTTGTACCTGAGCTTAATGTCACCACCGTGCTCTATGTAGCAGAAAGACAAGGTGAAATTCATAAAACTAAAAACGCCTGGCAAAGACAGCTACATAGAAAACATAAAAAAACACTGCCTGATTAACTCTCCATCATAGAGGAAGACCGGTAGAAACTGACGAGACACACTGAAGTCCAGAGGAGCTTTAGTGCAGTGTTGGAGTTTAGGCCTCGGACTCGAGTCTCAAGTTCTGATTTTCAGGATTTGTGACTCGACTTGGACTTGAGAACTGATGCCTTGGATTTAGATTCAGACTTGAGCATTGACTGCATTCAGACTCGGAAGTTTGTAGGACTTTGTAGCTCTAGTCAGTCTCCACGTCTTACTCCACTTCGAAGAATCCACAGCACCACTCGGTAAAGCTGAGCTATAACACGGAACAATATCCATATCTAAGGAGACAGAGAGCGAGGTCAAATACTGTGTAGCTCCCCTCTCTGCTTGCCTGACCTGATACCCCCGCCCCTCCCCTTACAGGAACACTAAAGCAATTCAGGTGCATAGTCACTAAAAGGTCATAGTCACCTATTCCCTTAAATGATCCACACACACTTTTAGTGAGAAAAATCAACTTGTGGTGTTGCATTACTGTAAATATGAACTGTAAATACCTCAACCTATAAATACTGTAAATAATCCTTCAATTTCTTTTATCAATTACTGTCTATTACTGTTATTTTACATATGCAATGAAACTAATTAGTCCAACATAAACAAACTGTATTTAGGCTGCTACAGACTTTCTGTTAGTTACTTTGAAGTCTGTATCTATAACTACAGTAATACTGGTGAAATGGTGACAGCTTCACTGACTCCACCACAACCCTGCTTTAGTGATGAACTTTCAGTCATCCTGTCTCCAATACGAAATGATGTCACGGATGTACAGCCTTTACAGTCCGACAGTTCCCTGTTATAAATGAGGCTCAGTTGACAAAGTTTGTGTGAAGACTGTTTAACTTTCCAGCCGTTTCCCTGTGCATCACTGTTATCATGAGGGTTATCCCACCTACACTATGACATCAATCAACAGGGCCTGTGTGCTAATAAAGGCTGAGCAGGAACAATAAACGCTCTCTCTGCGCCGAGTGTGAAGCATTAACAGGAGGGTCTCTGTGAGGGTCAGGGAGTTGATGAGGCTGTACACTCACTCTGCAGGCAAACAGACACACCCAGCGCTGTGGCCATACAGGGACTATGTACACACGCACACACACACACACACACACACACATACACACACACACACACAAAAACGTAAACATCTTATCTTGGGTATTTCCTCACAGTCAGGAGGAGTTTTACGACCTGTTGATAGGCTGAGAGGAACACAGGTTACTTCCTCCACTGGTGTCTCCATCTTTCTCTCTGTCTCTCTATTATTTTCTTTTTCTTCTGTCCCCCATGCTGATGCTTTAACACCAACACAAACTGGCAGCGTGTGTGTGTCTGCGTGCATGTGTCTGCGTGACCAATGCTGTTGAATGAAACCATCACAGCTCTCAAGTTACCGTAGCTTCCTGTTTGCTCAGTGAGCTGGATTCTCTATGATACACACACGCACACGCACACGCACACACACACACACACACACACACACACACACACACACACACACACACACACACACACACACACACACACACACACACAGGTAGGAGGATAAACCAAAACAATTTTCTGAACTGTTGTTTGGCATGTGTTGCTCATGAAGGAACAGTCCCATCATGCATCAGTGCATCGTGTTGGAATGAACTCAAGACAAGAGGGACATTTACTGCTTAAGGGGTGCACTTCAGCTAAGCTTACAGATGTAAACACTTCCCATAATGCAACTCAATAGGGTCATTATATTATAGACCCTCCCTCCCTACCTGGTCAACACCGATGCCTTACACCTTGTCTACACAGCTCCTTCAGTGTCACACACGATGCATTCAGGCACAGAACTGGGTGTAGGTCACCAGCAGACTGCAGGGCTCACAACCTAACACACAATCTCCATGGTTACATGTGTTAAACAGAAGAAAATAAACTTGCATGGACAGCCGCGTTAATGAATGTATGACTTTCTGGTATAAATCTGTCGTCTCTAAGCCCAAGATGAGATAACTCTGATGACATCACTATGACATCATCACTGTTATTTTGTCTGATTTGACAAAGGACATTATACAGCTGGTTTCATGGGCTGATCTGACAGTGTAAACTCTGAGCAGACAGCAGACCGTTTTTCTCAGCTGAAGGGTTAATTCTGCTGCAGGTTTGTCCTGTGAACGTCTCCGTACAGCTTGAACCATTATTAAACCAAACAAGTGTCTGTGCCCCAACACACACACACACACACACACACACTTCCACAGAGGGGTCTATTAAAGATGAGTCAGGCTCTGAAGCTTTGCTCAGAGTGATACTTGAAGCTTTACAGTTTCCTGTTGATGTGAACTTAAGTACAGTACTGTGTGGCCCCGGACCCGCAACAAAACATAACATCAACAACACACACACACACACACACACACACACACACACACACACACACACACACACACACACACACACACACACACACACACACACACACACAGCATAGCAGGAGAACCTCCAACTGTTAAACGATCAGGATCAGAGAAAGCACTAGACACATGACTCCTCACAGGTTTCAGTTTGTTATTTTAAGATAGAAAGTCATGCACATGTTTTTTTAAAAAAAAAACAGTATATCTAATGTGGGAATATTTGGATTTAGTACAAAGAATGAACTGCTCAAAATTTTAAATGATTCACGCTAAAGACAAACCAAACCTATAGGTCACAAGCTGATCACTCCATCTTAAATTAAATAGGCAATATCGATAATAATGAATACATTTATTTCATGGACATCCAAATATGTCATGCACCAGATTTGCAAAAGACTGTGTGGGCAGAGGAGGGCTTCAGGGCTCAATGGACTTTGGTTATTGATCGTCCCTTAATTTGTTAATAAGTTTTCTGGAAAGAACTGTTGGAAAAGATTATTATTGGTAGCTTTATTCTTCATGTATATTGTATTTCATGCTTACATGTTAATGTTAAAAGTTGGTGCCACTTATAAAAGGTTTATAATTAGGTCATTAATTCAGTTTATAAATCCTGAATAAACAACTATAGACAGTTTTCAGACATTGCTGCAGGCTCCCTATTTGGCAAGATCAAGTTAATGCTTACTACTCATTAATCCTACTTATTACTTACTAACATTTATAACTAGTAAAATGAGCTTTATAGTAACTCATATAGAATGATGATGTGTTTTACACTTTACATTAAGGCCCCTATTACCAATTACACAATTCAATACCAATTCAAAAGGAGATGAAGAAACATGAAGATGGATGGAGGGAGGATCACAGAGATGTGGACAGTGGAACAAAGAATGAGTGAGCAGTTCACTAAGTAAAGGAAGTTTACCACCTGTGTTCTACCTGGATGCTTAAATCCTAAAGAAGAGAACAACCAGCAGAAAGCATCTGCATGTTAATCTCCACTGAGCAGAACAATCTGATCAACACCTATGATTAGAATGAGGACGGCTGCTGAGAGCATGTCAAGGTAAACATCACTGCTAACGCCTCAGAGGATGAATCTGGTCATGTGATATGATCATGTGATCTGCCGTAATTTGATCTGGCAAATGAAACATTTTAACCATTCAGATGCTGATGCTGCTTCATTGATAGTAACTTAACAAACATGTGATGAAGCAGAAGCTACAAACAGTACACAGTACAGAGAAATACGGGCTCACTATTTGGCAAGTAACGGGTCACCTTTTTATGTGTTATAACAGCTTATAAATGATTTATACAGTGTTATCAAGCTAATTAATAAACCATTTATAAATCCTTTATAAGGGTGGTCTTATTATAAAGTGGTACCAAGTTGATATTTCCCACCAGCTGCAACCATGACGTGTATTACTGCAGCTTTAAGAGGGGAACATTTCCTGTGCAACCTGTACAAGTGCTGTGAACATGAGGAGCTGCAGGACGGGCAGCGCCTCACACAGATTTCTGGGTAGGACAGTCTGCTGATGTCATTGATAGAGGGATCATAAATCACCAGGTTTTTCCATCTGATACTAAATCACACACACCGTGGCTCTGAAGAGGTGAGATGGTCACGACAGGGCCGACTGCTGACAGTACATGACCCCCCCCCCCCCGTGGCACAAGAGGAAGGAATTTAATAACTATCTCATCATTTCTTTTCATCCTTTCACTAACTCTTCCCTTCCTCTCTGTCTCTCCTCCTCTGCTCTGTCTATCTTTCTCTTACCTGCCTCTGTCTGTCTCACATTAGAAGGATTAGACATGAATGCCGGTCCCCTGAGGCCCAGGTCCACATTACAAGGACCTGCCGATGCACATCATGGGAACACCCTCATGTGAACCATCACTAGAGAAGAGATAATCGTTAGGGATAATGGCAGCTATGTAGGTTAGGGTGGGGTGGGTATGAAAAAGGTGAAACAGAGTATGAAGAGTGGGAGCATCAGTGGTGTGATGGATCTGGAACATGCACAGACACACACACACACACATGACTGAGATTAACAGCATTCTCTGTTCAGTCTGGACCTGTATTTATCAAGGTCCTCATCATTACAAAACTTTACATTAGCAACTTATTAGTAAAAACATTAATCACTAGAAGTTTATGAAATAATTTACTCCCACTTACTCTAAACTACACGTGGTTACCCAGGTCAGTGCTCAGAGAGGATCAGCCAATCAGCTGCAAGGATTTTGCCTGATTAAAGGTCCCATATTTTACACTCATCTAGTGTTTTATTTGAAGTGTTGATCCATAAGAAGATATATTTGTGGTTTTAAGAATCAAATACCATCTCAGTGTAGTTTTACATCTCCGCCTTCAGGCTTCTCTCTGGAGTTTTATAACAACAGGTCGGTCAGCCAATCAGGAGAGAGGAGGCTCTGAGCCTCTCTTCTGATTGGCTGACTGTTTTCTGTGTTATCCAATGAAAATAAATCAGATTTCAGGTAAAAACTCAGCGTAACTAATTCCTGCAAGGCTGGATGGTGGGTCCAGGTGGGCGAGGCTTGGTGCATGGCTGAGAGCAGTGACCTTGTTGTGACATCATAAAGTTCCAGAAGTCCTGACGGCTGGTTTTAAGGCTCAGTTTCTGAACACAGGCTGTGTGCATTTCTCTGTGGACTGAGGCTTTGATACTTTCGCAGTATTAATATAGAACCTAGACCTGATCTATAATCAAACAACACATGGACATCAACCTTTGTACCATATGGACCTTTAAGAACTTAATTCTTTCAATTCATTAAAAACTGTCCTGATTGGATAAAAGTCTGTTTTTATTCAATCATGTTATTATATGTCGTGTGGTTGTCGACAATGATGAAAAAAAACCCACCTCTGGAGACAGCTGTTGGTGAGTAAAGGAATGAGGTTTGATGCTGAACTCACAACCTTTCTTCTAGATTGGTAAGTAAACAGCTGCTAATGCTAACGTTAGCTTTGTAGCAACAGCAAAACTTACAAATAGCTCCACACACACAGCGACACCCTCTTATATGAAAGGGAAAATGCACAAATGTTGTACATGTTGTACGTGGATATAAAAAAAAACAAAAAAACATTTAGTCCTGACCTCTGACGTGACCTCATCCAAGCAGGTGTGTGGAGCTTCTGATTGGAGAAGGCAAAGGGCAGTCATTTCAAAACAGCTAAACAGATTGAAAACAAATCCAAGCCAAGCCCCGCTGCAGGCGACTTGTGCTACACACACACACACACACACACACACACACACACACACACACACACACACACACACACACACACACACACACACACACAGACACACACACACAGAAATCCCCTCTTCCTTCACACATGGCTGCAGTGAGTGAGTGAGACACATCCCTGACAGGACCTGTGTTTTTCGACCCTTCAGTCTCAGGACGGTTGGCGTTCAGACTGGGACGTGTACTAACCGGTCTCTGACCAAGCAAACAGCAGCACAGCAAACGTGCGAATCCAGAGAACCATCAAACAGCATATAAAACAAGAGAGGAAGAGGAGTGAGGAGGACTTCCTCTGGACTCTCCTTCTTCATCCCCTCCTCTGCTGCGCCTCCATCTGAACACCTCGTATACACACTGTCACTGCTTCAGAGAGGGATGGGAATATTCACATAAAGAGCACACACAGCTGGCTAACACATACACACACACACACACACACACACAGCTACACAGGAGGACTTGACGTCATGAGCAGCTGCACAGTCTCACACCACACAGTCATTTACCCTCCTGTTAAACTGTTGATGTTCATATTGTCAGTGAGGAGCTGAATTCATTCTGAGCAGATTGTGGTGTTACTGGTGGGGACGGTTTTTATAGGGACTGTTTCTTCAATGAAAAGTAGTTCCAGTGAAAACTGCAGACAATTTGTTCAGTAACAAATCGCACTTTACGTTTCTGTAAATGGTCAGACACCGGAATGTAACAAAGAGAAAACATGTTCAGTTTTATTTCATTTATTTATTTTACAACTCTTTGTTTGTCTCCTTGAACGCCTCACACATACCACAATCAGCAGGTATGAGTAGCTTTTTTTAAACTCTGGTAAACCCACTAATAAAAAAACGATTGACTCCTTTTCCACTGCCTTTCTGTTCAGACTGAGGACACACACACACAACTGCAAGGACCGATATCATCACATGCACTAACAGAGCACACACACAGAGTGCACACTGGTTAAAAAAAACCAAAGAAAAATTGTGCCCATAAGACAGTTTGTCTTTTGTGTTGTTATTCACACACACTGACCCGAGTGACTCATCGCCACAGCAGTGTTTTGAAGTGGCACCTATAAAAGCCTCTGATCCACCATCTGTTGATTCTTCACCTCTCACTGCTCACACTCCTCCTGACGTGTCCTTCCTTTCTTGTTTCTTTCTGTTTCTCCCCTGTGTTTAAAATGGACGTTACTTAATTTAATGTGTGTGAGTCTTTCCAGGTCATTTTACCTGACCCTCACACCTGGAAACCGGGCCGGGGTTTGAGTCCAGGTCAGAGTCAGTCATCCGAAGTCTTTTCATGTCGGCCTGTCACCCTGCCCACTCTGCATCTGTCAGTGTCTCCACCACTGTCCATCCTGTGTGTGTGTGTGTGTGTGTGTGTGTGTGTGTGTAAGTTTGAGCCCAAACAGCCCAGGCTGAGCTAATCTTATCTGATGCAGGAAACACATTTCAGGGCCTTGAACCAAACAACTGGACAGGAAGCTGGTCTCCAATCTGAGCTGATGGGAAGGACAAACCCGTGGGCTGAAACAGCAACAAACAGAGGCAAGAGAGGAGGTTCCCTCAGGAGAAGATCTGATTGGCTGCTTCCTTCATCTGTAGTATGTGTATGCGCTGGATCACCCAAATCCCCTGATCTTTAAGACGAGCGGAGGAGAACGCAGACCTGTACGTCACAAACACTTCACCGCCCCGCTTCCTTGTCGTGGATTCATGAAGTGGATTTGGAGACTAAATCAGAGAAGCACAGGCGTCTGTTTGGCGCTTTTAACAAAGATCCAGAATCAAAGTATAATGACGTATAATGTTGTCATGGAGACAGGAGTCAGGTGCACTTCATCCTAATATTGTTTAGGGTTTTGGGCTCCTGTTGCCACTGGAGCCCAGGAAGAGTAAGTTGTTGGCCCAGGAACAGCCAATGGGGATCCAAATAAGGCAACAGATTATAAAGGCTGCCTATTCGAAAATGATTTCCAAGCAGATTTATGGAGGGTTATCGTTGATAGACATATTGACACTGGAGTGAGTGAGGATGTCTGCTCTGGCCCTCGTGTCTCTTCTTCATGTCTCTCTGTTGCGTCCTCGCTGGAGGAAGGAGGTGAGGAAGCCTCGTCAGCCCAATGGAACACACCCGGAGTTTCACAAAGGCAGGCTTTGACTGTGTCGTAGATATAACCGACAGTCAGACCTCAGAAACACTAAGTCTGAATTCATCCGCTGCACAAAGCAGTTGAGTTCTTGACAATCTTAAGACAGACTGTGGTACAATGAATTCTGGCTAAATTATGACTTTTTTCAAAATACAAAAAAAAAAAAAATTGGCCGACTGAGGAACCACGTCCACTCGCTCGGCTCCGTTGACCTCAGCGGAAAATGTCTTTAGGAAGAATCCAACAGTTACAGGGACGTATGACTTGAGGAGTGAAACAATCTTCTCTTACCAACATACAAACTTTTATAAAGAGAGAGAGAAACAGGACGACGGCTTAGACAAGTCTGTACATGACAGCTGAACAGAGAGAGAGAGTAAAATGATTAAAAGAGCAGAGGAGAGGGAGTGATGTTTATGATAATGTAATCTAATAACGCTGACTGCTCTGTATTCAGTACGGTGTTGACTGAATTAAATTATGATATCATTTTAATTCCTACAGTTTCATCACGATCTTGACCATCTGTTTTTTTTCTGCGCCGCTTTCTCCTTCTACTCTCTGACTTCTCTTTTCCTCTGTGTGTTTCTCTAAGAGCAGAGGAAGGGAGTAGAGGAAAAGGGCCCCGGGGCCACTTTTTTCTTTTCATGCTTTTTATGGGAAACAAACCCTCTGAGTGAAGCAAAAACAGTCATTTCACCGTGAACACTCATTATGGCACATTAGCCTGTTATTTAGGTGAATGTGAGTGTTCCCGTGCGCTCTCATCAATCTGGGGACGGAGATCAGACTGAGGCTGAACTCATCTAAACATCACAACGCCACACAACCCTCAAGCTGCACATTCACTCGGGAAACTGAGAACAGATCCCGGGCTGGTCCTCGTCTCCTTCACCAGACTCCTGCATCCACATGTGCAGCACATTATAACAAATATATTTCTGATAATATTCACAAATAGACATTTATTTATCCATCCCTACGTCACAGAGTGAGTCTGTTATTTTAAGACAGTGCATTATGGGTTGGTTTTACAGTCTTAGGCCTCTATTTAAACAGTCCAAAGTGCTTTCAGGGCGCGTCCATGTCTTTTTTGCTATTTTAACTCAAAACAGTCACTGCTCCAGGCGCACGGTTCACAAGGGTTGTACTTAGTTTTCTTAATTATTCATGGGAGTGTTTTGGGTGTAACATCCAATAAACCAATCACAGTTCCATCTCTACCATTCGCTTTAAAAGCCAGGCGCACTGCACCTTGGCATATTGCTATTATAATGGCACAGTGTTTCACACAGAGTTCTATCTATCTATATCAGAGTTCTTCCTCCCCTGAGCGGTTGAACATCACGATGGCAATTCTTCAAAACTCCCAAACAATTATTTCTCTTTGCCACTTGATGTGTCACATGTTAATATGGTTATGTTTTTACATCATTCTCCCTCCAGTTAAAAAACAGTCTGTGCTTGACATGGTTACAGTGCCTAAAAGGCATCATCAGCACGTTAGGTAACAGGGAACAAACACACTCCATCGTCTTGTTTACCTCCTCTGTTGTCATGTGAGAAGTCAGAGTTCAGATATGAACTGAGGAGGAAGCTGCAGTTGGATCCCTCCTCTCTCTCTCTTTCATCTCGGGGTAATTGGACTAATTCCCTGATGCGTTCGGAGGCGGGTGGGGAAAATCCCCGCAGGTGCCTTAAAACAGACGCCCTCTGTTTGTTGAAGTGCTCAGTTGAGTTTGTGAATCCGCACCAAGACAAGATTCTCATGCAAACGTCCAGGTGCCTCAGCGTATGTGTGCCACAAGTTTTGGTTCGAGCCGCTCTCCGCCTCTTTGCCTAATTTTCTATTAGCTGGTAGTTAGGGGGCGGAGTCAGACACTGCCAAGATGGTGATGGTTGGGCAGCTCACCCTGAGCTTCAAAACCGCCTCTTCAGAAACCATGCGGGTAACGTCACAGGAGGCTACGGCCATCTTTATTTACAGTCTACGGTCATCGATGGTGGCCTAGCTTCCGTGTCACATGACACAGGGGGCGCGCAGTAAAATAAAACACTCATTTCCACGTCAGGAAAGCAAAGCAACAATCACTATCACACGTTGCTGTCACCATTTCGGGTGAGTGCACAACAGCAGAACTCACGCACTTCGCCAGTGAGTACACAGTGTAGAGAGTGTACTGACTGAAGCTGGGAATCAAACTGCCAACCCTGTGATTAGTGAGAACCAGTCACAGCCACGCCCGGAGAATTAAGGTCTGAATTTATCACAACATATATATTATCAAAAATCACCCTGAATAACTCCTCCATCACAAACTCAACCGCTGTCATTTTAGTTGTTTGTTGGATGAATATTGTCACACGTTTTGTGTAAACGTGCTGCTCACACACAGAACAGTTGACTGTGTTATCAGAGGAAGCAGGAGCTAAAGGCCAGCCGGGAGGAGGTGAGTAAAAATAGCTTTAAACCCCCTGTTAGAAATTGTTAGACAAGCAAACACACAGCACAAAGACACAAGTGTGAATGTGTATGAACGGATCAATGTTTGTGTGTGTGTGTGTGTGTGTGTGTGTGTGTGTGGGTGGGTGGGTTGGGGGGGGGGGGCTGTTTTATTATATTCATGGAGGACAAAAAAGGGGAGCCAACAATAGTTCTGACATCTTTGCAGGGACCAAAAAGCTGGACCCCACATGTTTAAATAGCTGTTTGAGGGTTCAGACTTAGAGTGAGTGTGTGTGTGTGTGTGTGTGTGTGTGTGTGTGTGTGTGTGTGTGTGTGTGTGTGTGTGTGTGTGTCCAATACAACAGGAAACAGATCCAGTAGGTGTGGCTGCGACTCATCGGCAAACCTTGACTTGTCTACACCGACATGAAAACAGGAGGAAGCTCCGTGTCATCATTTGTTAAACAGACCTTTTTTACACGCACACAAACACACAAACACACACGCACGCACACACACACACACTCACCAGCCCACAACATGGAGATTGTGTTACAAATGTATCAGTCTTTCCTGACATGTTGCCTCAGGCTTTGTCAGAGTTTCCAGGCAGCAGCAGCTCTTTCTGACACATGTCCAGACAGATGTGCAGCATCTGATGCAGCAGCATAATAAGATTAGTGTAAATATTATAAACAGTGGAGAGTCACCACAGAGACGACTGTCAGCCTCTACCATCCTCTACACTGCACTTTCACTCCTGTCTCCTCCAGATGGTCTTTATACATAATCTGTTTTCCTGATCTCTACATGTGCACATTAAACTGAAAGATCACATGATTTGATTTAAAACAAATGAATAAATTCAGTATCATCGGTTTAAGTTGAAAGTAACTTAACATTAGTGGTGGGAGATACAATGAATATATTCCATGCATTGCAAATTGTTTCACGTTGGATGTAGTAAATCACTATATCGCAAACATCGAGTACAAATTGTCACATAACTGTTTTAAGATGCCGGCTCAAAATTCGCTCTTTCCCCCACCCATCCAGAAAACTCTCCTGGGTGTGTATGTGTGAAATAGTGTGAGGTGTATGTGGGGAGGCTGTGGCTCAGGAGGTAGAGCGGGTCGTCCACTAATTACAAGGTCGGTGGTTCGATCCCGCGATGCCGCATGCCGAACCCCACATTGCCCCTGATGGCTGTTCCATCATCAGTGTATGAATGTGAGTGAAAGTGGCAAGTATTGTAAAGTGTGCAAGTCCATTTACCATTTTTGTATCTGGAGTGGAGGGAACTGGAGAGTGCGAAAGAAGTGAAGCACCAAAGTGAGTTTATATGTGATCAGATATTGAAGACAGAGGTGAACAAATCGGCTCAGAGAAGAAACAGCTCTCGGTTGAATCCCTTTTTGTTGCTTTGAGCTTTTGTTTTTGTTCAGGGTCAAATTTAACTTGGTTGTGATTTCCTCTTTTTTTCTTTTTTTGTTCTAACAGAAACCACTAATGCAGTGGCCAAAACTGGCCCACCAGCAATAATATCTGGCCCGCCAGATTATTTTAACAATTTGATTTGTTTAAATCTTACAATATGAACCTGACAGTCCCACATTTAGTTATAATGTCCAAATAGAGAGTCTTCCTCCACCTGAAGATGATTATTATACTTTTATCTGTGTTGAGAGCGAATGACAGACACAAACAGTCACATCAGGACACAGTCAGTGCACAGCGCCTGGTGTTAAAAGGCGCTGTCATGGCAACAATTACCAACATAATCACTGCCTTTTTAATGATTTTGCCAACAAAATAAAAGCGTGAGGAACTTTGTGCAGCAATGCATTATTTCAAGCTATTGAGAGCTTTTAGTCTGAAAAGTTCTGACAGTAAATCAGTCAAACGTATAATATGTGACTGTGGTCCGTAGCTCCTCATGTGAACAGTAACAAGGTCAATTCAAGCTTTAAATCAATTTCTTAAATTAGCCTTTGATTATGTTCTGACCACCATCTATTGGATTAGAAAAAAACTTGTCTACCCCTGAACTAATGAATAAGCAGTAAACAAGAGTGACTGAATGCAGACAGATGCTGCAGGACTAGAATCATCATACTGCTGTGATTTCGTGCATCAAAGGGTTAAATCGTTCATTTATAAAGAGCTTTAGAGGAAATTTCAAAATATCCAGATGTCAAATCACCCAGCTGTAAACCTCCTCAGCCACAACGTGCTTCGCTGATGTTACCACTCTGCTAATTAATCAGCTGATTTCATTTGGTGCATTTACACACACACAAGAAAAAAGTAGGTCATCAGACAGATATGTTACATGCACTTCAGTAATCTGGTTACTGTAAATCTAAAACTGATTTGACTCTGATCCTGTTAATATGACAGCAGCTTATATCAACTGAATTAATCTCATTAACACTGAAAGACTTCTACTTGTTGTGGTCTTGTTGAGTGCTGTAAGTATTTTATCCATCAATGAAATCATGATCCCTCATGATCCACAGACAAACAAATACGCATACAATCACTTAAAGAGGAAATGCAGCAAATGCCAAAAAAAAAAAAACATCTTACCTTCTTGTTTCTTCTTCCCCTGTTTCCTTGAGGGCACAGTCTCAGCTGGACACTCTGCAGGTGATGACTGACCATTGCTCTGGACTGCAGGGGGCTGGGTCACAGCTGCGGGGTCAGTGACAGCAGGCCGAGAGAAGGAGGCGATCCGCTGTAAGATTGAGCCTACAGTATCTCTGGCATCACCTGGGCCAACCTCCAAAGACCGAACGGCTCTGGGACTGGAGGGGCTGGAAGGCAGGCTGGGGAGCATCTGGACAGTTTGGGGCCCGGAGAGAATCTCCAGCTGGGGGCTCTGGGCTGGAGAAAGGGGCACTGGAGAGCAACTCATCTCCGGGACAGGGATGGAGCCTTGTGAGGGAGTTGGAGAACGTGGTGAGAAAGGCAAAAAGGGATGGTGGAGGGAGAAGGGCGGGGTGTCAGAGGAACTGTCCAGGCTGCTAAGAGAGGCTGAAGGGCTGGCTGAGGTGGAGGGTGGGCTGGTGAGGTGCTGGAGGTCTCCTGTGCTCCTTGGAGGGGGCTTCGGGGGGTTGAGGTTCACGGGTCCGCCTGGAGCCTTGGTAGGAGATGTCGTTGAGGTGCTGCTCACCAAGCTGTCCAGATCCAAGGGAAACTTGTTGAGACGTGGTATCTCTTTGGCCTTGGGCTGGGGAGCCTTCAGGACCTGGGGACTCTGCTGCTGGCAGTGGTTTCTGAAGCCACCGTAGCCCTCCTCCCCAAAAGAGGTGGCATTATGAAGATGACCATTCCAGTTGGCATTAGCATTAACATACTTATGCCCTGGAGACATCCTGCCTCCACCTCCACCTGTGTGCATGCCCACCCTTCCTCCTCCTCCATCATGGATTTGGAGGTCCAGGCTTGGCATGGAGCCATGGTTGACCCCCTGAGGCTGTGGAGCACCCAGCACTATCCCCGGCCCCCGGTCCATTTCAGAGTGGAAAACACTCCCATGGGAGGAGAACTTCTTCAGGCTGTGGTTGGCACCTCCTTCTAGGTGCTGCTGTCGGAGTTGGGGCTTGGTTCGTTGGTACTCCCCCTGAGGAGGTTGGCTGGGATATGACCCAAGCTTGGTAAGAAGGGCGCCCCCGCCCCCCCCAGAGTACTCCAGGCTGGACGTGGAGCTGTGAAGGCTGTCGTTGTCGCTGCCTGGCCCGGACATCATGGAGTAACTGTTGGGGTTCAACCTGCTTTGGAAGGACGCAGCTCTGGCCACGGAGGAGCCGTTGTTGTGGATGGCTGGCTTGTTCATGGTTCCTCTGTTGAAGGACAGGCTGCTGACAACTGTACGAGACTTGAGGACCGGGCTGGGACTGGAAGTCAGGCTTATGCAGGAGTGGTGGGAAGCAGAGCCCAGGCTGTTGTTGTTGTTATTGAAGGATAACGAAGGGGACTGGCCGCCTCCTCCGCGCTCCTCATTGGCTTTACTGTGGTTGAGGAAGAAATGGGAGGAAGACGGGGAGATGGGGGTGGAGACGGGGGAAGCAGAGGAGAAGGACGGAATGTCGTCCACATCTTCAATTTCAAAGGATCTCTTCAGTGCTGCAGGTGAGAAGAAAGAAAATACAAGTCAGTAAGAAACGCTTTCCGTTCTAACACCTGACCATCACAAGCATCTTCACGTCATATGGACGTCTTTCCGGACGCAGAAGCGTTCTGTAAGACAGTGATGGACATCTAAAATGCTCCACCATCCACCATCAATTCCTGCTCTTCCTGCTACCACTGAAGATACAGCAGCATCAGAGTTTTAACCTCTTTAAATGTGGACTTGAGGAAGATGGTGGTCACATTTAACAAAGGGACACAAATGACGTGCTCCACCCTCTGGTGAAGCCTGAACTGTAACTGTAAACTGTAATGGTTCATTATGGGTAATCGTTTTATCACCGGTCTTCTCCTCTTTAAAGTTCAACCAATCTGGGGGTTTGTTTACAACCTGTCTGACTGATCATGGTTCAGAGATCTCACTGATAAACTTGGTGAGTAAAATGTTATTATCACTGCTAGAAATGAATGTCAGAGCTAATAAAACCATAGTTAGAGGTGGGTGATCTGATGATCTTATACCGTGGATGATCTTACTTTGTCATATGATCTACTTTTCAGCTGAATCACACAGATCGCCTCATTAAAAGTTTCTATATTTAGATATTTCATGTTAAAAGCTCAGTCTCTGCTAACCAGAGCATGTCAACTGTTAAACAGCTAGCCCGCTAACCGCAGCCGGAGACAGCAGTCCTTGTTCTGCTCTGCGGCCTCGGTGAGTTTGGTGTAGCAGCACATGAACCAGTTCTCCACCTGAGCAGAACAAGAAACTAATGTCCCAGACGGTTACAGTCCTTCTCCCGGACCAGAGACCGGCTGCAGGCACAAGCCGGGTTGTGACTGAACTTGCAGCTCATGAATAAATAACAATGCAGTCCAAACAAATACTCCATAGAAAGATAGATAGATACTTTATTTATAACCTAGGGGGAAATTCATGAGCTAAGCAGAAAGTGTGATTGGTTGTGACACAGGTTGTAAACAGAAGACAGCATTGTGGGCGAAGAGTGGTGGCGAGCGGACGAACATCCAAAGGAAGTGTCCAAGCGACAGAAAGAAACAAATCACAACTTCTGATGAGAACTTTCAGAAATAAAATCAGAGCAGAAACAGGATGAAACAGAGATTTGTGGGTTGAAGTGACAGGCTTTGTGTCCAGGCAACAATATGCACAGCTAGTCACGTGATCACATGAGTTCATCTAAATCTTGTGGGGAGATTCATGATTCAGATCGTGGATTGAGATCCTACCCAAAAAGACTCATATGATCTTTTGGCCAGATTGCGCACCTCTAACCGTAGTTTTACTTCATTGTAGTTTCGATTTAAATTCTCTTGCTACTGTAGGTTTGGAGTTTTTTGGAGAATTGTCACATACTGTCTCTGCAGCGGCGTGATGCAACTTTAACCTTTAGTGAACTGGTTAGTTGTGGGGACAACACACTCACAAAATAAACCTACTATCACATGGTTTGCATGAGCTGCCAGTTCACTTCATTAACATCCATAGTGTTTATCACATTTATAGCAGTTATGCAACTAAAGCCAGGAGCATGCATCTGTGACAGTGTCTGTGTGTGTGTGTGTGTGTGTGTGTGTGTGTGTGTGTGTGGATGTATACACTCTAGAGTAAGTGAATGTGTCTGTGTCTCTGCTCAGATGATCATATTAAATCTTTTTCTCCCCTTTGGCTTTCTTGCCTTTGTATGGGAGCAGTGTCCCTTTCCTCTGCTCAACACACACACACACACACACACACACACACACACACACACACACACACACACACACAAAAATGTCCTCTGTGGTACAAACACAAAGGGTGGATTGAGGTCGGGGCAGCAGTCAGGGCATCCAGTGGGGTTTTATGTTACAAGAACCAACCACTGCAACGTGACACACCATTAGAAGAAATGGGCGGGGGGTGAGTTGCATGAGGTGGGGGGTGGAGTGTGTGTGTGTGTGTGTGTTTGTGGGGGGGGGGGGGGGGGGGGGGGGGGGGCACTATACAATTATAGTGCCAAAGTGAAAGCTGGGATGTCACCCAGAGTCATCCACAGCTGTTACCTACAGTATCTTTGAGGAATTTACACCTAAATATCTCTAATACCGAGTGAACTGAAGGACAGAGCTACAAACTTCAGTTGTAATATGCCACTGTTGTTTCTTTAAAGGTGAGAAGTTCTGCAACACACACACACACACACACACACACGGCAGAGCACTCACACTTTAACATGAGGTGAGAGTGAGTGTGTGTGCACTGCTCAGATTAGTGAGCTGAGGTGTAATTACAGGACTCCTCTCTTGTCATTAAGACTCAGAGTCTGTGTGTTGTATGACCAGATCAGTGACCAGTGCTACACACATACACACACACACACTGAGACACACACACACACACACACACACACACACACACACACACTGACACACACACTATCACTAACGTTAGCCTTTGAGCTGCTGTCTTTACTCGCTGTTTAGAAACAGATAAAAAACAGACTGAAGTCTGAAGTTGGCAACACAAACATTTTGATGATTTCATCTTCAATTAACAACCAAAATCACACATTTACACCACTGTTATGGAGCTGGTGGAGACCAAACACAGAGCTAAAGGAAAGGGAACACTGGACTCAGACTCATCAGGTGACACAAACACATGGATCCTCATGTTGCAAAAGCACTGGGAAAGAGAAAAATAGTCTGATTAGAGAAGTAATTATCTAAAGTGAGAGAATAACAATGAACCGTCACAGAATCTGGCAGCTGCTGTTTCCCCAACACTGCTCAGTGATCAGGATGGTGGGACTCTCCGCAGTGACCTAGGATTCAGTACAAGATAAGTGAAGACAGACGTTTGGTGGCATTACATGGATGTGTGTGCTAAAGTAACTAAAGTATGAACTGATTCATTTAAAGAAATACATGATGAAGATGATCACTGGCACACCCAGCCTGATGTCACACACCTACAGTAGCTGGTTCAGCTCCTACCTGAGCAGCTAATGGCTCACAGCCTCTGTGGGCTCCGGGCAGGCTGGGGAGCGGTGTGTGTGTGTGTGTGTGTGTGTGTGTGTGTGTTGGGGGGAGGGCTACGTCGACTCGACTAGGTTCGCTGAGGCTACAAGTGTGAACCTGCCCTCTGAGAGAAAGATAAGGAGTCCTGGTATCAGGTAATTTCTGGCACCCTGTCAAACGCTGGGGAAATAATTACGGTGGCAGTGGTACGCCCCGTCTCCGCTCTGTTCTACATGTGTGTGTGTGTGTGTGTGTGTGTGTGTGTGTGTGTGTGTGTGTGTGTGCCGTCTACGTTATGCTCCACTCCCTCTGTTCTCACTGTTGTGCAGACCCTAATCCCCTCCTCTTACACAATACCTCTTCAATCTGATAAAGAGAGATGCTCAAACTCTCTCTGTCTCTCTCTCACACAAGTGTTTTTTGTCACCACTCAGCTAAGTTAGTCAGGGGAAGTGTATTTTTAATATTTGAATGAAACCAAATATGACTGACTGGTCTGTAAATCAGCCATGGTTGATAGAAGTTCTGTAAATACAATAAATTATCTCCTAAAGGTGGAGTAAGTGATTCTAATCTAATACAGTTTTTTTTATCAAATTTAGTTTTCCCAGAAATCAATTTTGCTCTGCTACTAGCTACTGCTAGCTAGCTACTGCTTTGGAGCAGAGAAGAAGAATTGATTTTTGGGAAATAGTGCCATGTTAGCTGAGGTCACTCATATATATGGCTGTTACAAAGGGTTTAACCTGAGGCATGCCATACAACAACCACAGCAACCATATCACATACAGCTGTTGAAAATCTTTTTTAAACTTCCTCTCCGGTCATGTTTTAAATCCTCTGCTATGATTCATATTTTGTCTAACATGGTTTTCACTCATAAACTTAGGGCTGAATCTACTCTCACTTCCTGATTGAGAAATGTGGATCAGGCCTTGAGCCCCGCCCACCACCTGCTGTCTCCAGGTGGACAGGTGAGAGAGCAGAGAGTATCAAGATGGTTAGAGGAGGAAACATCAGAGAGACTCAGCCACATGTTTGAGCCTCAGTCAGACTCAGACTCCACAGGAGTGTCTCCTTAATTCGCGCCCCTACGGCGGCAGGCGTACCGGACCTTGGTTTTCATTGTGACAATAATAAACATGCGGACGGTACAGACAGTGGCATGCCTTCCTTTGTCGCCATGGTTACTATAATAACGGTCATGGCTTGGTTAGGTTTATGAAATGATTGTGATTTGGGTTAAAATAAGTACTTCCTCAACCTACACAATCTTTGTTGTCATGGTTACAATAATAACAGCTAGTTTCACATGGGAATCGAACACCGCTCTCCTGTGTCATATCCGTCCATCCACCACAACCTCCTCCTGACGTGGACTTTGTCTCTCTTTATACTACAACACCGCACTTTTCCCTTTGCTCTTGTCATAATTACTACGACCACTAGATGTCGCCTAGCAACAAAACGTAACTATGGGTCGTAATAACCTGCTGCACAGACGACCTGTGGGCTCGTTTTGAGGACAGTCTCAATTAACGGGTTCTGTTTAAACCTCTTCTGTCCTGGGCAATAAGAGGAGAACCTCCTCCGGCGATGACACAAAAGTACATTTTATTTACATAATGAAGTGAACGTGCGAAAGGTAAAGGTCTTTGCTGTGAGGTCTGTTAACAGTGGGAAGTGAGGAGACGTAGTTATTGCAGCTTTTGGCAAAAGGCCAGAACCAAGAGAAAAAAAAAACATGGAACAACTGGCCTCCAGTTCAGCTGGTCAGGATCACATTCCCCCCAAGAGGAAACCGATGCTGTGTGTGTGTGTGTGTCTGCGTGTGTGCTTATTCATGTGCCCCTATCCTCAAAAAAAACCAAATGTTCTTTGTACATTAGAAAGATGAGATAACTTCTACTTATTCTACAAACACACTGAAGAGGTGAAAGGCAGCACTTCCTGTCCAGGCTCATATTCACTGGGCTCTGACGCCTGTTTGTCAAGTGCAGATGTGACAAATGACAAAATGTGACCAAAGGCTCCGTTAAACTTTCTCGTTGGGGTCGCAAAAATCACAAGTCATAATTTATTATTAGGTGCCATTTTAATATACATTTTTTAGTAATAATGATACTGTAGACCATTTAATATTATTTCATTTTCAAAAACAACCAGCTCACAATAAAGTCTAATAGACAGACCAAACAGATTCTGCATTTAAGAGGGCAGAGAGAGAAAAGATGAACAGAGACACCGACCGTACATCACTCCTCATGTCAACATCGCATGGAGGAGGAATCAGTTTTCTGCAGGGGGGGGAACTAAAACAAGGGGGGGGGGGTTGTATGACAGGTGGTCTACATGTGGTTAGTGACAGCGTGGTGTGTGAATTACTTAATCTTGAGGTAGTTTCCGTCCCTGTTAAAAAAAAAATTCAGTTGACGACAGTTTTTCAGTTAACATGATCGACCATTCACAAGCACTGTGCACGTAACTCGCTGCCAGTTCATGTGAAGCCTGAAGTTTTATGTTGGATACATATGAAGTGATCAGTAGTGACAGATGAGACTTTATGTGATGAACAATTTTAAATAGCCATTCATTTCTTAGGCACATTACAAACTACAGCTCCCAGTAAGTTGCGCTGTAACTGTTGGTTTCTCCCCAGTTCATGATGTCTGAGTGAGTCTTGTGTTAATGTCATTGTTGTGACTTTGTGGCTGTAATCTGTGCTCTGTTTGTCACTTTCTGTTCTGCTGGTTCACACTTGTGACATGTGACCTGAGTTTTATTACAGGTAAATGAAAATAGAAATATTAAATAAAAAAATAACATTAGAAAAGTATCACACAACTCATGGGTAAGTTTATGTTGCGGGGGCAAGTTTTCAGTCAGTCCTGTGGACACACAACGTGAGGGGATGCTGAGTCTGGGCTTGTCCGTGTACCCCCCCACCCCCACCGCCACCCCCCCCACCCCCACAGCCACCTCCCCCAACCGGCACATTCCACCAAATTGTCTGACGGACAAGACAAGCATGTGCACTGACACGTGTGAACATGCACGCACAAAACACACACACACACACACACAAAATGAGGTGGCGAAAGTAAAATGCAAAAAAAAAAAAAAAACCTATACGATACCACACACACACACACACACACACACACACGTGATACATGAATGAACAAACACATTACAACAACTTCCACTTACTAAAGGCACATCTGGAAGACACATTCCAAGCAGCCGTTTGCAATGTTATAACACTGTAAATAACACAGTGCCTGAGGACACACACACACACACACACATACACACACACAGACTCAGACACACACACACATACACACACCTTGCGCTTACATCACTGTATTTCAGATGTCTGGCTATTTGCCTCTTAAGCACCTGTTGCCTGAAAACATTAGACAGAAGCTGGAGTCTATTAAAGGGACAGTGCGTCCAAAGTTTAACTGCCACTGCTTCATGTCTGTGTTGAGACAGAACAGTGGTAACAGGCAGATACACCCCCCCACCCCACCCCACCCCACCCCCCCACCCACAGATTCACTGAGACAAGCTGCTGAAACATCAGCTGACATTCACATAGAGGAACCTAGTGGAAGATTTAGATGATTGACATCAGTTGAGTTCATTGGAGATGGCTGTTTTCAGAGTCTTCATACTTTCCCTGCCTTAATAGTTTTGTCTCTGTTCTCTCATTGGCTCATTAGAACTGATCCAGGATCCATTGAGGGTCTGACAGCTCCAGACATGTCTGAGCACCAGGCAGCCGGCACTGATGTTCTGCCAAATTCTGATCCATTATGGAGGAATGACTTGGCAGCAAGCCACCTCAAGTGCCACCTGTGTGTGTGTGTGTGTGTGTGTGTGTGTGTGTGTGTACAAAGGAAAATTTAGCCTGATGACGGGGAAACACTTGTTCTTGAGGTCAAGGGAAAGTGTTTACGCAACATACAAGTGTGTGTGTGTGTTCATGTGCTTTACAACACACACACACACATTCTATTTCTATGATTTTATTTTTTATTCATGCACAGCTCAGACGTCCACCATTAAACAGAAAACACACACTGATGTGTTGACTGTTGCGCTCCACTGCGTTAATGCAGACTGGAATGTCAGAGGGGACCAGCACTTGTCATGAGCAAAGACAACGGGGTGTTTGTGTGTGTGTGTGTGTGTGTGTGTGTGTGTGTGTGTGTGTGTATGGTCACTGGGTCAGTAAGTCATGGGACCCTCTCTGATCTTTGCAGGGTTCGTGCCCTGCTGCAGTGCAGTACCAGGATGTGACAGGGCTGGGAGGGGCAGCTCTCAGCCCTCCTGACCTCCTCTAATCTCCAATGTCATCCGAAGGCCGGGACGCCCTCCTGCCTCTCCCTTCAATCAACTGTACACCTTCCACCTAGTCTGCTGATTCTCACAAGTGACCCCAGATTGTTATTGTCAGAATAAGCTGGGCTCATTATTTGCCATGTTAGTGGTAATATCCATGTTCTAGGACTTGATTGTTGCCTGCACGTCCACAGGTTTTCAACCGCAAATATCTGCATATTAATGATAGAGGACACGGTCAAGTGCAGCACACTGGTGACTTCATGTAGCTTTCTACCAGTCAACATGAGTCGCTCACACTGAACTGAACAGACAGCCGATCCTGTTTCTTTACAGCACACACACACTGACACTGAGAAATAAGACGGTTGTGAAGAGAAAACAATGGCTGTAGTGGCTTTTTCCCATAGACTGTAAATAAAAACCACTCCTCCAACCTGAACAACCACACAGGGTGTTTTTCTTCAACCCTGTTGACATGGTTACCATAGTAAACACGAGAGTGGCCTACCAACCTTTGTCACAATGGTAACTATTATAACGGACATGGCTAGGTTGGGTTTAGTAAGAGATCTTCATTTGGGTTAAATGAAGTACTTCCTTAACGTTAGTTACAGTAGTAACAACATGGTTAACTTTGTCGAACACTCATGGTTATAGAAACAAGATAAACAGCTACTTTGACATGGGAATCGAACACCGCTCTCCTGTGTCATATTCATCCATCCACCACAACCTCCTCCTGACGAGGACTTCATCTCTCTTTATGTAACCGCACCTTTCCCTTCGCTCCTGTCATCATTACTGCAACCACTAGATGTCGCCTAGCAACAAAACGTAACTATGGGTCATAATAACCTGCTGCACAGATGACTTATGGGCTCGTATTTTCCAGGAGGATAGTGTAGTAAATAAAGATGGACGTAGCCACTGTGACGTCGCACACAGGTTTCTGAAGAGCGGTTTTGAAGCTCAGAGTGAGCTGCTCCACAGTTGCCATCTTGGCAGAGCCTGACTCCGCCCCTAACTCCCAGCTAATCCAAAAATGGGCAAAGAGGTGGGGTTTGTGTGGAGCCGAGACTTTGCTGCATGCCAGTTTATGGCAAGAATACGCTCACCCATCTGTCACTCATAGAGGCCACGCCCCTCAATTATACAGAACTTTAAGCCTAATAAAATATAAGCGAGACTCTAGTGGTCATTAGAGAAACTGCAGTTTTTGGTATTTCAGTGTTCCCTTCATTTTTCAACCTCTGAGGTTGATGCTTGGTTTTTACACATTTTTTTTTTTTACTATCCAAAGGCTTTTATTATGTCCTGCCACAATTAGGACTGGGCATCATTCAAAACTTTTCAATATCAGTACTGATACTGAGACCTTGACTTCAATTCTTATCGATCATTTTTTCGATATCACTTTTATCAAAGAAAATTATAACACACATCACAGTACAAATGTAAGTTTTAGTTTAGTTTTATTTTGAAGCTCAGTCTCTTTACTCACTCAGATTAAATCACCAGCATTATTAGATCCTGGTCCAAGTATGCTGCATGCTGATTGGCTCACTGAGGCTGATGAGATTTACTCATTTACTCCTGAGCTATAGAATAACAAGGCTAATGGCACACTCGGGCACAAATCCTCTAGGCAGGCGAGTCCCGGGTTCGACTCCCGGCCGGCCAGACTCTTGGCTGCATGTCATTCCCCTTCTCTCTGTCCCATTTCCTGTCACTCTCCACTATCCTGTCAACTAATAAAGGCATAAAATGGCCAAAAAAGCATTTCCTAAATCCTCAACGGAATCAAACCAAATTCAGTGGATCCATAATAGTACTGAACTTTGATACTCAGGTAAACAACAACATGAGGTGTGTGACGTCGCCCACAACCTTCACATAGAGCCAGAGCTTCACTCATGAAACTGTCAATTCAGGATCTAAAAATTGTGTGCAAAGTGACACTGAAAGTCTACACACAGCAAACTGTTGGACATAAACTGATTATAAAACTCAGGGCTGTGACTCAGTTGATGTACGCAGGTGATTCTGTTCTGCTCTTTAATGAGAACAATCACATTGGACAGTTGGAGCTATTGAAACATCATTTCACGGTTTCAGTGTGAATCAGATCTGCTGTAGAGGCACACAGCAGAGTCACATGGCTTTACATGGTGGGCTCTTAACCATCTGATTAAAACAGAAGCTGGCACCACCTTTTACCCAGCATTCCACAGCTGGCCGGCCGTCAACAAACGCTGCCCTGTTACCAAATCAAATTTAGATTTGGTAACATCTGATGATCCTTTTCCGAGGCCGAGCTGCTGCTGCTGCTGGAGGACCCGGGGTCACGGAGAGGTGACCGCCCGTCACACACAGGTGAGTGTGGAGCCTCTGCGGTTGGCGAGGACAGAGCGACCTGCGTTGTAGGTGTAAAGGCTCTGACTGTCCTGTGTCAATCAGACAACATGCGTGCAACAGCAACTACAGTGGCGATCTGCGGCTGAGGGCTATACGCCAATTTGTTTAGAGGCACAAATCAACACCTGTCTAAACACAAGAATGTGGAGAGAGAGTAAGAATGAATGGAGAGGGGGGCGGCTTTTGTTGTGGTGTCCCTGCGGGGTCCCGGGACATGATGGATCACCCTGAGCAAGAAACAGAGTCTGTTCTCTGAGATGTCATCTCCCCCCTCACTGTCCTCTCTCTGAGGATAAATCGTTTTTCAACATTTGAATGTTTTCTCCATTCATGCCTGATTCACACTGTCTCAGAGAGTGTCACTGTTAAATCGTTTATCCCTCACAGTGCTGATGAGTTTATGTTTACAGTGTCAGATGTTGCTCATTACACTTCCTATTCTTAATAACCACATGGACCCTGATAATGAATGTGTTTTTATGCTGTGTGTTAGGGCTGAACCCGTAACAGTCACTGTTACAGACAGTCAGCCAGGAGACCTATTTCTAACAGTGTCATGGTTACACAGAGCAGCGGAGTGACAGGCTGTAAACTTCACTAACCGAGTCTTGTCTCACAATGACCGAACCACAGAGAGGCGTGGTGGAAACGTGTCTGCTGGTTCGCTACGACAAGCTCCTCAAACAACGTGAAGCTTCCTGGGTCTACACTCTCCAAACATTAGGGCTGTCACTTTTTCAAAAAAAATCAAGATCCAACAAATTCGTAAAATGAGCCCCAATGTGTTCCAATTGATTTGAATCCTCTCGCACCGACTTCCCCCAAAAAACTCATCACGACATTATTAGCGTGACTTTATACATTTTTTATGGCTGTATTAACTCATTTTTTTCTTTATGCCTGCCACTTCTACCTTGCTCTCAATAGAACATTTAAATAAAAAGTGCCGCACTTTTCATTCAGTGAAACTCAAAGTCTCAAAGTGCAACAGTAACATAGAGCACACAGAAGGACAGACAACAGGAGGGAGCTCCCACACCTTTGAACTAAAAATGTAGCGAACCGATAGTCAAACGATCCAACCTAATTTCTCTTATTATTTGCCTGAAACACAAGTCTATCAATATGATCCGGATCAAGTTTTTCTCTCTTTTTGTTAACCATACTACCTGCTGGTGGTCTGATGCACTTATAGAGACTGCAGCCTAAATGTCCAATAGGTCATTACAGCTCCAATATGAACCTTTCACTCCACGTTCAAACAAATGTTTGAATTTTGAATAAAAAGTGACAGCCGTACCAAACATTAGCTCCTAAGGGTCTAAATGATGAACTCCTTCTTAACATGCTTCTATGAGTCCTGACACGGAGTATTCTTTAAATATCTTTTGTAAATAGATTTCTTTGTACTTTACAATAGGCCTCTGTTCCAAGATTTATTTGAGGGCGTTCCTATCCAGCTCCAGACAGCTCTGGATATGCAGGTATATGAATATGAATATATACCTTCTGGTTCCTTCTTTCATGTAACCTGATTTTTGTGTTAATGTTGCACCAATCTCTGGACATTATATTTATATGACGTGAATTGTAGAGGACTGGAACACATTCATTTTTACGAATTATATTTTTATTAACTTACCTGTTCAATTTATGTGGTGTTTCCAATCCTCTATGTATTGAACTGTTATATGTTACATACTGAGTTGATATCAGTGTATTGTTATCTTCCACTTCACATGGGGTAAGGAGATTGGCTGCCGAGTCAGCCACTCCTGTTGGAGATGGCTCCTTATTGTTGGAAAGCCGTTTGCCTGATGAAGGTGTAAGACCAAAACGCTGCATCAAATTGTTTGTTGCAAGTCAGACAGTGTGCAGGATTTTTTTGATGGTCATAACTGAGCTCTGACCAGGACGCACACTTAAACTTTCCCTGACTGTGTGGACATCTGACATCACAGGTGATTAACGAGGCTTTCTAACATCTCACGGGTTCAACGTGAGAGGCATGCAGGCTGATGTAGGAGCGTAGTGAGGGGGCAGGTGTGATGAACTGAACACTGACTGACCAGGAGCTACGGCGCGCTGAAGGAAACATATGAGCAATAATGTCAAGTGCTTGTAAAATCGAAATGTCTATATATAAGAAAAAGCGTGAAGCACAATCATATGACAGACTAATGTACTGCAAATGCCTCGCCCCTCCCCCACCCACAGACTGGCAGCATTAGTCAGAAGTGCAGACTGAGCTGGGGACAGCACGATGATGTGTTGGATAAACACTGGCTGATATATGGTTTCATGGTTTTATAACAGCTTCAAGAATCCAATCAAAGGTATCCATAATGAGCCTAATTCATCAGAGCCAATAGAAAACAGTCTTCTGTGAGGCCCACATTGTCTTTTAAAGATAGTCCTTTTTTTTATTGCTTTTTTTATTCTAATAATTGTGCCATTTTCTTTTTATATCTGTGTATTGTTGAATACACACTTTTATGAAAAGACAAATTAAATGATCTTTTATATGGATTTATATATTTATATATATATATTTTTTTTTATACAAAAGTCAGAAAAAAAGTGGGTGAGAGTCTGGCCCCGGGTTAGTGGAGCTGATGTTCAGCTGAGGGGCCTCTGAGCCACGTCAGGGCAGATCTAACAGAGACCGAGTCTTTGAAGCTCAGCCAGCTCATTCACAGCTGAATTTACTGCTGCTAAAAGATACTATTGTCTGTTGATGGGATGCACTTATTGCACACACACACACACACACACACACACACACACACACTGAGGAGCTTTTCAAGGCTTTGCTCACACTGTGTTATTAGTGCTGCTCTCTTACCTGTGCAGGCTGTTTTACATCTGACTCCAGTAATTACACTGAGTCTGACTCAAACACTTTCAGGTGATTCAGACTATTTACTGCTGTGAGATGAAATGAAAAGATGTAAAGACAGAAGTATATCCAGCCATCCTAATACTTCAATACAACTGCTGTAAGTGTAATCACACAGACTAACTAGTTCTGCTTAACTAATCTACCAACTGTTTTTCCATTAATCCACTGTCTGGTCCATTAGACAGAGGAAAGTGTCCCTGGTAGTTGTCATTTCATTCAACTTTGATTAGTTGATCTACATTTTCTGCTCATCTGTTCACGGATGGATCTTCACTGCAGGCTAAATGAGGCTGTATTGTGGTGCGTTTTCAGCACATAGCCTGGTTCAAACTTCCCAAGAAGAGAGTAAAACCCTATGAGGCGGTTGTGGAGCCGTTCACCGCTGCAGCCCTGATGCGGACTCTGGTGCAGGGTTTGTCTTGGTTTTTAATAGGAGCCAGCAGAGCGGCAGTAAAGCAATTCAACACTCCAAACGACATACCTTCAAAATCTGATAAAATCCCTTCGAGGTGGTCGTTGACGGAGAGCTCCGACATCCTGTGTGTGATCCGAGTCCGAGGACTGAAGCACCGAGGAAAACTCTGGTCCTATGAGACACTACGTGAACCGGGTCCGCGTCTGGTTCTCTGCGGGACTGACTGAGCCGAACTGAACTGGTGATGTGTGTGTGAGTGTGTGTGAGTGTCCTCACTGTCCAGCAGCACCGGTGAGGGGCGGAGGGGGTGTAAGTGGCCCAGCCCCCCTGCTCGCTCGCTCGCTCGGCTGCCTGCAGCCATGGACCCGGGGGGTGCGGGACTGGGCGGGGGAAGCGGCTGGGGGGGGCGGCTGGTGGGCGGAGCCGGACGCAACACCTGGAAACTATCCTCAGTCCAATTTCTCTTTTCTTTGCTTTCTTTCCTCCCTGCGGCTGCCCCCCCCCCCACCCACCCCACCCCCCACACCTCCTGTCGACAGACCCAGAAGGTTTTTCAGGGTCCCCCCAGCTGGAGCACACAGACCCAGACCTGATCCTGTTCAGTTCACACACGTGAAAAACACTGGTGGAGTCAGAGTGGGACCAGAGGACTGAAGCAGGGATCTGCTGGATGTTCATCATCCTCAGAGGAAGCACACTGACCAACTCTTCCACTTTAGATGCTCTACACAATAAAACCCCACAGAGCTACAGTTAATGTGTTGTTATAAGTTCAGCCTCTTTCAGAATAAAAGCATCTGAAGAGTGCGACTGGCAGAGCAGCTTTGAGGGGGAGTCAGAGTGAGTTTGCTTTCAGGTAGCCTGCTAAACCCCAAGCTGAAGGACACACACACACACACACACACACACACACACACACAAACCTCTGTGCAGACCATGAAAAGCCACTTTGACATTAATCCTCCCTGGTTCAGAGCCACAGGGCTAATGAGGGCCCCCTGACCCCTAGTCCTAACAGGAGGGTGTGTGTGTGTGTGTGTGTGTGTGTGTGTGTGTGCATGTGTGTGCCACACAAATAAAGACAATGAAATCACTTGAAAACTGAACAAAAGTTTCAAAAAATGGCAGAAGTGAGTGTGTGTGTGTGTGTTTCAGAGCACAGGTAAACATGGCTTTGTATGTGTGTGTGTGTGTATATGTATATATGTGTGTGTGTGTGTGTGTGTGTGTGTGGTGGCTGTGGGAATTCAGTCACATGGGTTTGGCTGCTCTCTCTCTCCCTCTCGGAGGCTGCTTAATTGGCCTGTTTCCTGTGATATGCTTGATAGTTCCAGGCGGTGCATCTGTGTGTATATACATGTGTGTGTGACTATGAGAGCGTGTATGTGTATGCATGCATGCGTGTGTGTGTGTGTGTGTGTGTGTGTAAGTGTGTGTGTTTGCTCGTGCTCCGACTCGCCTGAAGGAATCTTCCTGCACGGCGCTTGATGTCTGCGGCGAATTGTCACGGCCAAAGAATCCAGGCTCCACATACCAGAGCAATTTAGATAGAAAGGCTCATAGAGATGATGGAATATGATACATGAAGCATAGCATTACCTTAAAGCACAACTCACTTCACTGTGTTCTCCCCCCATTGTGTTTATTGAATATGAGAACACTTCATCCACCGGCTCCTCTGCAGAGGTGAACACACGTGCACTGAGTCAAAGAAACTCAGGTGAAAAGTTTCACCTGGAGTTTTATTTAAACAAAGTTTATGTTCATGTTCTGTGTTACTCATTAAATCTCAGTGTGTGTGTTTTTCAAGTCTAATAAATGTGTTTCCTTCCTCATAAAACATTTGCAAAACCAATCTATTTGAAACTGTTTGCGGCCATTTTCTTCTTCTTCCCTGTCTTTGCTGGCACACTGCAGTGTACCTCAGTGCATTGCCGCCACCTGTTGATCAGGGGATAGTGTGACACCACTGACAGGGCTGTGTTCTGCTTCACTGGTTTGCGTGCAACAGAAAAACCCACACACAGACAACCTAGTGCATCTGACCCCTTTTGTCAAATCAGAAGTAGCATGACCTTAGCATTATTTTAGACTCTTAAACTTCACACATTAAAGAAGGTGACCAGAAATAGATTTTTATCACTTAAGAAAGGTGACGTAGGAGAACTCTTAGTGGTAAGATAAAATGCTTTGTGAATACAGGCCCATGTCAATAAATCAGAGATGTAACAGAAAGTGAGGCCTTTCAAAGCCTTAGAAATAGCAAGAAAAACAGCAAGAAAATTTTCAAATCGATCCAATCTCTAACGGTAATAAGACGAGCAGCTGTATTTTGTACCAGCTGAAGACGGTGGATGGAGTCCTGGCTGATATCTGAATAAAGTGCATTACAATAATCAAGCCAAGAATAAATAAATGCATGTACAACTTTTTGTGGGTCAGTGATTGATAGAGATGATCTGATTTTAGAAAAATGATCCTGAGCTGGTAAAAACGAGACTGAACCACAGGTTTGACTTGATTATCGAAACTTCAGTGTCAAATATTACCGGCAGATTCCTCACAGCCGGCTTAATATAATCAGAGAGATCACCAAGATTTGCACTGAGACAGCTGATAGAATTTGGGTGGCCAAATGGAATTACCTCACTTATTACTCTATCTGGTCTTAATGACTCTACATATATATCATGTTTTAGTTGACTTAAAGCTCGCAGTATGTTTGTAGTAAGAAGCTAAATAACACGTCTGGTGCCTCTTCATGAATCAGTTCCATATGTTCACTGTAGGAACCCTGTTCTGGACCAGTTTGTTCACTGCAGAGTCCATGCAAATACAGTATTTTAGTGGTCGTTCAGCAGCTCAGTTGCTGGTGGACACTGTTCTTTGTGACTCTAACATAAAAATCTTACCTGGAGCATTTTACAGTGCATGAACAGTCAGGAGACTTGTAAAAGATAATAGTAAATTCCTGACCTCACACATACTGCAGGTATGTACATATTTGAAATGATTTCACATTTGTGTCCAGTCCGTCTGATGATTGGAAGGGATCGAGAAACATCATGAATTTAAGTAAAAGAAGATTCTGGTTGTTTTCAGTTATCAAATACTGCAGTCATTTACAAAGCCTCCCTTGGGTTTGTACTTTAGAGCCATATCACATGCTAGCTACAGAGATTTATACAGCTGCAAGGGAAGGCCATCATACAGCCGTCAAGGTGTCGATTATTACTGAGAAGAATCACAGCCTGACTGATACTCGACTTCTCAGGCTGATACTGAGTCTATTAGGATCATAGATCGCAACCACATATCCGAGCTAGCTAGCATGATGTATGGTGTACCTCAATTCTGGGATGTCTCCTATTCAACCTCTATATGCTCCCACTAGACTGAATTATGCAAAGAACGATATCATTTACCACAGCTATGCAGACGACACTCAATTATACACAGCTCTGTCAACAGGTGACTATGCTCCTGTTGACTCACCGCATCTGTGCATTGATCATATTAATGAGCGGATGTGACAAAATTTCCTCCAACTATGGGGAGACCTGAGTGGTTAGGGTGCAGATACTCTGAGCAGCGAGTTGTCGGTTTGACTCCCAGCCAGCTGCATGTCAATCCCCTTCTCTCTGTCCCCCAGTATCCTGTCTCTCTACACTGTCCTGTCAAATGAAGGCATAAAGGACCCCTAAACTGACACAAATTTGCTTTTAGATGTTTTATTACATAAAGTGTTAAAACCCATGACCGAAATAGTCTTCGTCATCAATAACATTCTGTCATTGTGCTACTTATGGATGGAATTAGATTGAAAATAAATGATTCCCCTTTTTCCTGGGGATGCTGGGTCATTGAGGGGGATCCCAATTTGAGAACCACAAGGTTAGACCGCTGTAATAGTCTTTTCTCAGGCCTTCCTAAAAAAGCACTGATGCAGCTACAAGTCATTTAGAACGTCACTGCTGAGTTCTAACAAGGACCAGGTTAAATCAACATATTACACCAGGTTTCAGATCTCTGCACTGGGTACCAGTCTCTGAAAGAATTGACTTCAAAATACTGTTATTACAAATCCATTAGTGGTTTAAGTCCATCTCTGACTTGCTTCCATACTGTGAACCATCTAGACTTCTTAGGTCATCAGGGACCAGTCTGGTAAGTGTTCGATTAAAACAGGGTGAAGCTGCATTCCCATACTATGCTACACATAGCTGGAATAAACGTCCAGAAGATCTTAGATGTGCCGCAATTTTATTATTTTTTACTATTTTTCTTAAGTAATGATTGATATTTATGGATTTTGCCTTTGACTTGATAAGGGCAGAGCTGATGACATCATGGAAATCTGACTGAAAAGACAAGACAAGTAACAGAAGCAGGATGAGGAGTGAGATGGTGGATTATACATGAAATAGAAACAGAAATCTGTTTAATTTAGCTGGATTAATCACTTTAATCCAGCTTTAGTCCAGCTACCTCATTCAGTCTGATTGACATGTCACTCACCAGCTTCACTTACTGCAGACTGCACACTACGCTGGTATGTAATGGAATCAAAAATATCTGTAACTGTTCCCATGGTACATGGTACAGTAATGGTTCCCTGTACCATTACAGTTCACATGCAAGATGGAAAAATAAATCAAATCAGGCCAGAAAAAAACACTGCAGTTTTGCTTTGTCTTAATAGTAACCATCACTTGACTGAGAAGAGGATAACAGGATTTGCTAAGGGTGTTGAGTGCCCAACATTTTTCTCCAGATTACTGAATCTTCCAAAGCCTCTGGCTGTGCACATGTTGGTAGAACCACCTCAGGTTACATCCACCTGAGAGTGCCCTGGATTCTTTAACGATAAAGGCTAGAAAAAAAACTACCCCTAACCCTAACCATTCACACTTTTTCCCACTCACAACTGATCAGCACTTTATCAAGCTCATTTCATTAAATACTTAAATATTTTCCTCACTCAGCCAGGATGTTAATCTGCTCTGCTGCTCTGTTTCCAGTTGTGAATATAATGGGAAATTTCAACTCCTATACTTCATCTAAAGATGGAAAAATAACCTTAACAGATATTACATTCAGATGGAACAAATAATGAATTTGGGGGGCACTTACCAAATATTATGATTTGATAACTTTATGGCTACTTTGAGGATTGGAACATTATTTGTGGCACCCAGAGGGCGACTGTTAAGGACTTTGACTCTTTGACCGTCCTCCAGCATCACTTGCACATCCAAAATTCTCTGAACACACAAGGTGTCCACCAATCCAGTGGATCCCAACCACTGGGCCATGGACCAGTACCAGGCCACGACATATTAGCAACAGGGCGGCACCGAAAGCACAAATTACTTTTTTTTTTTTAATTTTTCTTTTTAATTGGTGAAATACAACAATCATATTGGCTGTTTGTGCAGTAATTACAGGCCTATTGAACTTGTTGCAGTGTGGTGAGGAAAATCTCGGGAGACCGCTGCCCTAACTTAAAAAGGTAAGATAAGACTGGAGTCAGACTTGAGTCATGAATCTGAAAAATGACATGCAACACCAACAACTTTAGCCTTTTGATTAAGAGGGTTAAGATTAAGATATCTAATTAATGCACCACACCCACGCTGCATTCGGTTTTTGTCTACTATAGCCTGTTTTCCTGGACTATCTGTGTTCAGCAAGCTATACACAAAGATACTGAGGGAAAAGCAAAGTCATACTCACTCCATGAAAAGAACAATAATGGAGGGGACAACAACTACCTATAAGAGAATCAGATTGAGTCCGAAAAGATTATAACAACACAGTGAAAAGAAGCAAAGCAGCAGCCGATGCAGAGATGACCTCTGCCCCATTCAATCCCCGCAGGTTATTTGGGGACCTATAGATGGTGATATTTTCCCCACTAACTGTGCTGCATTTATTTATCAGTACTGAGGGTGCTGTTAATAACACATTTGCCAAGGTGCACTTTGTTTAACCCTAGCATCTAAGAAACATCATCTCAAACTGTTAAATAAGTATTCTGCTCCCCTAAAGGACTAAGTCTTGACTAAGTTATGAGTCTGTATAAGCCACTGCCATGCTAACAAACAATATAAACAAATAAAAGATGCTAACTGCGCTAACCGTTCTGATTGGTTTACTAGTCTCTGATTCTGGTCTCAGACTCCTCATCTGAGTCTGGGTCTGACTGAGGCTCAAACATGTGGCTGATCTTTCAGTAAGCTTTTAATTCTTTTACAAATTCAGGCTTTGTACCTGTTGCCATCCTGCCACTGGCAGGTGGGCCTCAGTCTCAATAAACCAGTAAACTCAGTACAATATAGTCCAGGTTGTCCTGCCGCCGAGATGACTGTAAACTTTCTGGAAATCAATGCATCATTCTAACCGTTTGTTTCTTTCCCTCAAGCACATGAAGCGCCCAGGCTGTGTGCCTCTCTCTCTCTGCCTTCTCCTTCTCTGTCTTCTTCCTGTTAGTCTCTGCAGGTCCTCCTGCCTCCAGAGCTGCAGCTGTAGAGTCTGGATCTGCAACTGACAACCACCTACTGCCCCCATGATCCTATTTAACACCTGCTGCTAAACCTGCTAAAATGTACTATAATTGATAATGATAATTATTAATGTCATTAGCTGTCATTATTATTTTCATCATTAGGAGCACTACAGTTGCTATTGCTGTTACTGCCACTACTATCACTAATATTAATATTGCTATCATTTCACATTCTTGTTCTTTTCCTCTGTGCTCTCTCTGGCTCTCTCTCTCTCTCTCTCTCACCCAATCGGTCAATGCAGCTGGTTGTTCGCCCTGAGTCCAGTTCTGCTCGAGGTTTCTGACACTTAAAAGGGAGTTTTTCCTTGGCACTGTCACCAGCTGCTGCTCATGGTGTGAATTGTTGTGTCTCTGTGAAAAATACTAGAAAGAGAAGGTCTAGACCTGCTCTGTTTGGAAAGTGCCTTGAGATAACTTCTGTTGTGAATTGGCTCTATACAAATAAAAATTGACTTGACTTGACAATAGTCTGGCTCTGTGACTGCAGACCACCGACTGCCCCATGATCCTGCTATTATTATTATTATTATTAGTAGTATTATTGTTATTTTTTCTTTTTTAGCAGATTTTTTTGCAGGAGCAGATTTATCACAGAATCCAAACCTGCTGCCAGAAAGATAAATTCTGCATTGAGTCTGTACGAATGTGTGTATCTGTGTTTGATGCAATGTACCATCATGTTTATGTATAAATAGTTTAGTCGGCATGGATATCTGGCCACATTGTGTGTGTGTGTGTGTGTGTGTGTGTGTGTGTGTGTGTGTGTGTCTGTGTGTGTTACCAGGTGTCGTGCTCTGACTTAGTCTCAGGTGGCAGTTGTTTGCATACAGGAGGTCAGAGGTAGGACACCCCACATACCTATCCCCAGATTCTCTCCAGGCTGAACCTGCAGGCAGCTGAGGGTAAAGGTCAGAGGTCACCTATTGTCCAGCTGACCTCATTTAACCTGATGGAGAGGGAGTGGTTAAATGTCTGCCACTAAGTTAAGAGAACAAGCTGTAGATTGGTCAGGAAATGAATATAGTTTATATATATTAGTGAGTCAGCCGTGTGTTTGTGTGGAAGGACATGTATTATATGTGCTGCTCTCACTGTGGTGAAAACTTTAAACATGAAGCACTCGTGAAGAACAACAGCATGAAGCATGAACTCTGCAGGGACACATGCCTTATGTTTACATTTATCATTTGGTGCACTATATAACTTCTACAGACAAATACTGATATATGTGATTCATTTAGATTCATTAATCACAAAGCATGTTAATAATTAGGTTGTTTTACTGCTTCACCTCTTCTCTGCATTACATAACAGAGGCCTGCAGGACCCTCAGCTGTGTGTATGTGTGCATGTGTGTGCATGTGTAGTATGTGGTGCATGCACTCACACTCACATACCATCATTTGATAAGACGCAGCACATCCATCTCAGCTGACAGGCTGGATGGGATCAAGTGTGTGTGTGTGTGTGTGTGCGTGTGTGTGTGTGTGTGTGTGTGTGTGTGTGTGTGTGTGTGTGATTATGTATTCTGAACCAGAGTCTGTCCTACGATGCATCAACTGTAACGTTTGGTTCAGTAAAGATTTACTTTAACAATTATAGAGCTTGTGTTCAGTTGATGGATTCACTTCCAAACATGCAGATATTGTGAGACGCTGCATTACATGGAAACATTCAACACTGTAATAATGACGTGTTGACTGTGCAGAGGAAACAATGTTTGGAGCTACTTTTAGCCACTGAAGATGAAAATGTCCTGACAGTTTGATGGAGCTCAGGATCATCCTGACAACAGCTGCTTTATTCCAGATGTTTTCACTTGGGAACTGTGTGTAATATATGAAGTTAACGGTGCTTTGGTGCGTGTGTGAATGTGCACAGTATTTCATCAACTTGGAGATGCACATTGTTCCTGCTGTTTGATGGCTACAGGTGTTTCATCAAGTCAAAGGGAAGAATGTAAACAGCTGTGGTCAACAAGCAGAGCATCAGAAAAAGTATTTGAGGTTAGGCCATAGAATATTCAGGGCTAAAGTCCTAATGATCAGCTGGAATGATGTAATATTATATATTATATATCCTTCAAAGTAGGTTTTGGTCTGAGCAGACATGGGATCTTATGAATGGTGATGTCAGTTTCACTGAGAACGATACAACGTCCTCCTCCAGAGATGATGGAACTGGACATGGTGTTTAACCTGAAAAGGTTCCCAGCAGCAGGGGCCCCTCACCATTCCACTGCGCAGAGTATCAGTCAAAATTGTGTTTTCCTAACAGACCCACTAACATTCTATTAATGTTTTATCTTTATATTCAACAACTTACATTAATTCAGTGCTAGTCTTGAACTGAAAACACCTTTTCGGGAAGATGAATAAATGCATCTGGCATAAAAGTAGGAGATGTCTTACCTGCAAAGGGCGTGATTCACCGTCTGGTCAGCAGGTGCTCCTCCATGGGGGGTCCATCCAGAGCCATGAGTTTTCCACAGAGATGATTTATAGTTAATGGATGATAAACTGTTGGATACCTATGTGAAGCTCTGAGCTACGACGGAGTATTAAAGTCACATTTAGCAAAAAACAGATGTTGGGGGGGGGGGGGGGGGGTCAGCCAGTTGTGTGACATTGGTTAGTTTACTGTTACAGTATGTAGATACACGCACTCATGAATGTGTGTTCTTTGTGGTTCTACAGCTCATGTCTTCATCTGCTCACTGTCTACATACTGAGCTGCAACCAAGTGACATCAGCCAGCAGTTTGATTGTGACTCTTCATCTGAAGGCAGTGTTTCTGGAGTCCATTCACAAACTGAAGATCTTCCAGAAGATGATCCATTCAAACAGATTCAGGTCTAATGTCAGCAGGTACAACCACAAGGGCTGAGGCTCTGCTCATGGTAATGAGTCATGCAAGGTATAATATAACAGGGACACAACCTGATGACTTGTTAACGCTCAGAAAGACTCTGTTTGGTAAAGAGGTGTTCCCCAGATCCACATATCTGTTCAACAAGGTTTTTAAAAACAACTCAGACACAGTGGAGTTCCACTTCTACTGCCAGACCTGGAAATTTAAGATAAACACAAAGCTTGTGCTACAGAAAATGGACCAGACTCAGTGAATAGCTCCCTAAGCTTAACATGTCCTATGATAACTATTAATTTAGCTGTACAGACTAATGAGCAGTGATAACTAACATGTCTTTGGGGTCATCAGGTGGGAACCTCCTTTCACCAGTGTTTCGTCTAGTTGGTCCCACGACACCTCCAGGAGGCTAGACAGTGATCACTGGCGTCCCAGAGTCACTCCCCTAATGCCAGCCATCACTGCTCCTCACACCACCACTATTTTCTTTATCTTGCCTATGCTACCACAAACAACACCATCATCAACTCTGACAAAACACACTAGCAGATTAAGCAGATTCAGCAAACAAACTCCCCTAAACAGTTGGAGAAAGTGGCGGCCATTTTGAGTGAGGGAGGTAGAGTCAAGGAGAGATGCCTTTTGAGCTAAACTCTCCCCCGCCGGGTTAGGCTGTGCTCTACCCCCCCCCCCACTCCCCCACTCTCCAAGACATCAAACAAACAAACAAATAAACAAACAAACAAACAATCAAACTCACCTAAACAGCCAAAGACACACTACAAACCAATTCAATACAAGCAAACAATACAGGCCACCTCACCTGGACTAACCACATGGTCTCAAAGAGGCTCACACAGGCCACACCCCCACTTAAAAACACTTCCTCTTCCTGGATTTCTTCCTTGCTTCTCCTAAGAGTCTATCTATCCTAAGTGCTCCCCCTGCTGGGCCCCCAGCTACCATTACTCCTTCTCATCCAAATCCACTGACTGGCTCTTGCTGCCTCATCTGACATGTCCTTTACAATTTTCCTCACACTCTGTCCACTTGCTCCTAACTCCCTTACCAAAGAGACAACAGACCTTGCTACAAATCCTCTATATCCTACTTCCACTGGACAAATCCTAACTTTCCATCCTCGCTGCTCTGCTTCTGCCCCTAACTCTACATACCTGAGCTTTTTCCTTTCATATGCTTCCTCAACTAAGGCCTCCCACGGAACAGTCAGCTCTATGAAATATACTTTCATTCTACTCCTAGACCACAAGACTATATCAGGCCTTAGCTTTGTACTGGCTATTTCCTGGGGAACAACAAGCTTTCCTCCTAAATCTACCTGCATTTTCCAATCACAAGCACCTTCTAAGCTGCCTTGCCTTCTTGTTGTCTTACCAACTTTCTCTCCCTCTTGAACAAACTTGATTGAAACTTTCTTTGTTTTAGGTCCTCCTAAGTTTGCCTGCCTCCGTAACTCTTCAATTCCTGCAGCTAAGCTTTTAAACATACACTGAAACACAAGAAGACGTAAAAGACAAAAACACTGCACAGTGAGCGATCTGTAATGCTCCCATTGAAAGCAGTTCCTTGAACAGTGCAAGCTTTTTTATCAACGTACCAACTGCAGCTCAAACTCAGGCGGTACTTGAAAAACCTCAGATTGAAAACAACATGAGCTCCAGACACCAAAGGTGACAGAATGAACATGTCATCTCTGACATATATGATGGTGAAATGTATCAAAACTCACAACCAGGTAGAATTCTGTCAGATCCAAGAAATGTGTCGTTTCATTTCAGCGCTGACGGCTTACCTGTGTACAAGTCTTCCAGATTTTCACTGTGGCCCATACAGCTCCATTTCAATGAGCTCCCTCCCAAAATGAGACTCCAGAACGTCGTGCTCGCAGGTCTTTGGTTCGGTGCTCAAGAGCCAGTCATGTCCATTCTTCTCAAAGCCTTTGTTGATTAGGACAAAAAACTGGCACCCAAAGGTGTGTCTTGGAGAAACAATGGAAGCTGTGTGAACAGCAAAGTTGTTGGACTCTGTTGTTGTGTAGATTCAAAGGCGAGACCAGCGATGCACTGATCTTCCTTCTCTCTGGTTCTGTGTGATCATCAGCGCTGAAGATGGTCCAGTGGAGAACGACCACCACCGGAAACATGGAGACGTGGACTGGAACCTCAGCTGGGACGACCTGAGGTATGTGGCTCAGGTGTGTGACCTTCAGGGAACAGAGACCAGGTAAGTCCAGGTGCAGTCGAGCTTGAAGAAAACCAGCTAGAAAGACGAGATGTTAGTGTGTTGCTTCACTGTCTAAAGAATGAGTCTTGTTAATTACACCAATCAAAGGTGTGGGACACAGAGGGATGTGGTTTGTGGTGAATGTGGAAGTGGTTTCCAAACAAAAGCCACTCTGAAAGCAGTAAAAACAGAAGGACAAAGACAAAGTGTGAAAGCAGCGACCCTGAAGGGAACAGAGAGGAAGAGAGAACCAGAGCAGGGAGGTTAAAGCAGCTCCACCTGGAGCAGCTACAACAGTGAAAAGCTGCTGAAACATCCAGGACTCAGGATTAATAATCTCATTCATTACATCAGTCACAGAAACTCTTATTTTAACTACATTTATCTCATACAACTTATTTTATTTAAATAGAATTTGAAAAAGCAGGATTTGACTTTGTGCTGTTGGGACTTTTTCTTCAGTAAATACTGTTTCTTCATCACTACTGCTACATGGTATTACAGTACGCCTGGTGTGGAGCAGTGTGTGGCTGCAGCCACCAGAGGGCAGCAGAATACAAGTTTGATTCATCACAGCAGCAGCAGCAGCAGAGGAAGACATTGATTCAATTTATACAGCACATTTCATTAAAGGTGAACTCACTGTGATTTACACTCAAATGTTTAACAGCCAGAACCAGGAAGAGAAGAAGAGACAATATACAACTGCAAGAAATGTACAAGTGAAGAAGAAACTTCAGTGTGAAACTTTTCAGGACCCTCCGCTGGCTTCGTCTTTACACAGTCATCATTCAAAGCACAACTTTATTTGAAGTGGGAGTTTCCAAAGAAACCAAACATGTGCCACTGAACTTTGGGGAAATGGGAATAAAATGATGCAGCAGAACATTTGATGGAGTCTGAGCTTTGAATATTTCATCAGTGGAAACACCATGAAGAAAAACATGATAGACACAATAGATGATATTATAAGACAGAGCGGGAAAAGAATTCAAGTCCATAGAAATTCACTCATATTATTGAAGTGAATGAAATAAAGTGAAGGGGAACTTTAAGGCTTCAAATCACAGCTGAGGAGCTCTGTGGATTTGGACTTTTGTGTTTCCATCACAGCTGTTCAACAACAGATGACAGTGTGTGTTACTAAATTCACCAGCAACCTGAATGTGTGTGTGTTGTTGTGTTTCTGCATCATGGTGACCCAGATTTTTCATCTGCTGTCAGATTCAAATCAAGAGCAAGAAACTTTTCACTCAGTCACGTCAGAGAAACAGAGAATTGTGGGAAAAAAGATAAAAAGAATGAGAATGAAAGAAAGAGAAAGAGTTGAAAGAAGAAATGAATCCCCTCTGCAGGCTGACAGTGAGCTTCATCTTCTTCTTCAACAGCAGACATTTGAAGATTGAAGACAAACAGCATGTTGGAGACTGAAGGTCTCAGTTTGACCAATCACACACTGAAACATAGAAGCTTTTTCCACTTTAATGTTGCTGCCATGAAATGATCATTTTCACTCTTCACTCCTTTTTCTTTCCCTTTAAAAGCTCCCACTCAGAGGAAAAGCACACAACAGCTTGAGCTGAGCCGTCAATCAGCAGCAGCGGCCTCATCTGTGGGCCGCAGGGGCTGATGGGAGGTTTGAGGAGGCGTCAGAAACCACGTGGCCCTCGTCTGAGCTCACAGCTCGTCCTTGTTTGGCCTCAGCTGCATCAGAGCTCCACTTCTCCCCAGCTTCACCAGAGGAAACACCACGGCACAAAATGCTTTTCCTCCCAGCTGCTGCTCTGTGCTGTCTGTGTTCAGGTGAGTGTTTCCAGCCAATCAGGAGCCAGCAAACTCAACCTGTGACAAACACTGTCACACTAACCTTCATCTACCTGTCTGTGTCTCTACAGCGCTGGTTGCCATGGCAGCAGAGCTGATTCAAGACCAGTTATCATTGACCAGGAGAGTTGGTGAAACAGTCTCCTTCAGCTGTGGAGGAACTGGCCAGTGTGACTATAATGGAAGAGTATACTGGTACCAGAAGAAAGAGACACAATCATTCAGTCTGATTCTGTATATTAACACACGTGATGGCAAAATAGAGTCAGGTTTCAATCATCCTCAGAAAAATGATTTCACAGCTGTTAATAAACAGAACGGCTGTGAGTTGAAGATAAAGAACGTTAAACTCTCTCATTCAGCCTCCTACTACTGCTCCTGTTGGAAGAAAGATCCCCACAGTGAGAAATGATCCCTGCAGCCTGAACAAAAACCTCCAGATGAACAGATGTCAAACAGTGTTTGTGACAGGAAGAGAGCAGGAAACCACAGCCCAGGTTCACATATTTCACCTCCAGCTCACACACTTTTTCTTGACTTTTCTATGATATTGATTGATATTTTGATGAGATATTTCAGCAGGTTTCCTGTTGTTCCACACAGTGAGGACAAAGAAGAAACACACAAGCACAATAATAAAAGAAGATGAAGAGAAAAGTATCAAAGGAACTCAATGAATCAAATGAGATCCAACAGAAAAGCTGGAAACAACAAACACACTTTAAATCATATCATGGATTGATCCTGTGGGATTGATCCTTTCATCCTCACAACTTCCTCATTTGGGATGGATTCCTTTAGAAAATATCAATAGTAAAATGCTAGAAATACAAAAGGTGGGTGGCTGTATCACTTGCAGACGTTTCCACTACTTTTGTATCATGTTTGATCCAAACAGCCCTGATGTATTTAGCCGGCCCGTGTCACATGACTGTGAGAAGCCGGCGCTCAGCCGTGCACAGTGGCACACTTCATCATCAGACCTGAGAGATGGAGAATGGCAGAGAGGAAACGTAGCGTGCTTTGCTGCTACTTTTCACCTGGAGATAAAAATACAGCAAGGTGCACTATTTGTGACAAGAAAGAGCCACACAGCAGCAACACCAGTAACCTCTTCAAACATTTCAAAACAACACACCCTGAAAGTTCTACAGAGACTGAAGAGAAACAAGGAGAGGAGCACACATCCCAGTCTGCTGCATCTCCTATAGCTCCTATATGTGTGTGTGGAAATGCACAACCTGCTGCTTAATGCACAGCACAGATCTGATCATGAATAAAAGACGCCTTCATTCACAAACTCAACCAGGAGACGTTTCAACTTTTACCTTCACATCATAAAGTAACAGTAGCTACATGTCACTTTCAATGTCAGTGAGCTTATCAACATGCTATGATGTGGTTGGTGTGAGGCCAGAGGGCGGCTGGCTTCCCTTATCATAGTCCTGACTAATCACAGTTTGGCAGTGGCATGACGGTGGCTTCATCTGATTGGTTAATCATTCTCTTTCTCATCAAGAGATGAAACTGTGACCTGGCCTCCTCAGAGACGTGACATTAGTCTACAGAAGGTGTTTCAAGCTCACAGCCAGCGTAGTTTCACCACACATTCACACATCAGTTAGAGGGGCGCTGGTTACCTCAATGAGAATGGGGAAGAGGAGGGATGGCAGCTACAGCACAGAGTATTTACACAGTCCAAGTCTTTTTATTAAAATCACAACTACAGTCAGTAAAATAGGGGAAGCCTGGCTTCACTTGGCCTCCAGGAGAAAACACCACTCATCTTCCTTTTCCTGAACACCAATCTAAAAGTGGAGTAAACTTGAGTCTTGAGAACACTAAAGAAATGTACCAGTGAAGGAAAATGGAATTCTTCCCCCAAACACTGCTGTTAGGAAGTGTTCAATGTTCTTTACAAAGTGTAAGTCATTATGGGAAAAGCTCACTTGCTTTTTCATTCAGGCTGAAGAAGATTAGGAAATCTTTAGGAACAATCAAATGAAGGAAATAAAAGGCCAAGATCTTTGTGTTTGGATTTTTGAAGGAAAGTCAGAATGCAAGAAAATCTGGATTCTTGGCGTCAGGAAGCCCAAAGAGTTGAACATGTAGAAAGTGGAGGTTGCTGTGGACAAATCACGGCCTGTTGAAGATTAAAAAACCTTTAAGAAAGTGCAAATGTCCAAGTTTCATGTTGTTGGTTTCTTCATTTATTTTATTCATTCTTATATTATAATTATTTAATTCTTGAATTTCTGTAAAATACACAAACATGTTTATTTCATTGTAATGGTGCTTTCTTCTGTAATAAATAGAGATTAATGGCTGGTATGTGTAATGTGATGTGCTGTTCAGTGTGATTTTCTTTCTTTATTACAATTATTTAAAAACAGAAATGATCAGTGTCGTTAAAATTGTAACAAAGAGCATGGGTATCATATGGAAGTGAAAAAGTTTGGTATGGCCCATCCATAGAGCGCAGGCCTTCTAAATCTCTCCTTCAAAATAAGATCAAAAGATGTCTTCTTCCTATTAAGGCTTGATCTGCCTGAAGCTTCACTGATCAGCCTGTTGCTGATAACTCCAGCCTCAACAGGACCCTCACATTTGGTTTCCTCAACATCAGATCACTGTCTAGTAAAGCATTACTAATAAAGCACTTGATTGTTGAGCAGGAGCTGGATATGATTGGTCTCTGTGAAACATGGATGAAACCAAACGTTATCCTTCCTCTTAATGAAGCTTCCCCACCTGATGATACTAATGCACATGCTGCTGGAGCTGCTGAGCCAGGTGGGGGTGTGGCATTAATCTATAAGTCAAATTTCACACTAACATCTAAACTTGAAGTGACCTTTAACTCTGTGGAGGCTCTTGTATTGAAATCATCTCCATCAGTGGAGAATCTCCCTCTCCAGGAGACTAGGACCATTTGATCTTGTGCTACTTTACAGAGCACCCGGCCCTTATTCACAGTTTCTAGAAGAATTTGCTGAATTGATCTCAGGTCTTGTTACGTACACTGAGCACTTTGTAATTATTGCTGACTTGGATATTGACTTGAATAAGGCCTGTGATCCTCTAAGTAAAGCCTTTCTAGTGATGATTGACACTTTAGCTTTCAGCCAGTTTGTGGCTGAACCAACTCACTGCAGTGGTAACACTCTACACTTGATTCTATCCCGTGGAATTGAGATATCTAGTGTGAGCGTCTCTCCCGTCACTTCTGCCATCTCTGATGACTTTTTGATCAAATGTGAAGCAACACTAGCCTGTCCTCACACCACTAGTTCAAATGTCTTTACCACTCCACACATTGGTCCAGCAACTGTAGCTGCGAGGAGGAGGAGTGTGTGTGTGGTCACTGCTCATCAGGGGAGGTAGAGACAGAGATGCACTTCCTCCTTCACTGTGACAAGTTCTGCAGTGAGAAACCTCCACTGCAGAGAAACAGCCAAAGAAATCCAAACCTCCAAATATGAACCCCAGAGGAGAAAGTGTCAGTTCTCCTGGTGAAGGAGCAGCAGCTCCTCTGCAGCTAAATATGTCTCTGCCTGCCACAGCCTGACCCACAATAACATCCCCAGGAAAACACGTCTGTGTGATTTAATATGTAAATGTAGAAAACTCTTATATAATATTCAATTATATTGTATTTTTAGATCTTAATCTGCATCGATATTCAACATATTATTGTATTGTATCTATATATTTTAACAATTTGTGATCTGCTTTGGCAACAACATGATTTTGTTAATGTCAATAAAGCTTTTTGAATTTTGAATATTACTGTCATTACATGGTGGTCTCTCCTCTGCTCTCTCTCTCTCTCTCTCTCACCCACCCAGGGTCTGGGTCTCTTCCAGGTCTCTTCCTCTAAAGGAAGTCTTTTCTCACCACTGTCACCAGCTGCTGCTCTTGGTGTGAATTGTTGGGTCTCTGTAAATAATATTAGAAAGAGAAGGTCTAGACCTGCTCTATTTGAAAAGTAGCTTGAGATAACTTCTGTTGTCAATGGGCTCTATACAAATAAAAGTCACTTGACTTGATGACCAAAGTTCTTCCAGTTGATCCTGAGGGGAGCATCAACGTCTCAACCAATTGAAATGGGAATATTTCTTGAGATATTTCAGTGTGAAGAAAAAAGAAAAGAGAAGAAGAGACAGTCATGTTGATATGAACATTAGAGAAACACATGATGGAGCTGAAATATGATCCTGGTTCATAATGTGGACTCCTTCACCTCAGCTGACACATTCAACAGCAGACAGGTTTTTGTATCAGTCTTTTTCACTGTGGGAGAAACATACTACCACCTCATCTTTGGCTCTGGAACTAAACTGTATGTAACAGGTAAGAACAAACATTTCTTTTCCTTCACTTGTTTTATTGAAGAAGTGTAAAATGTGTTTGAAGTCACTTTCTGCTGCTTCACACTTTACATGTTAGTTTGTTCAGAGTTAGTACAAAGTTCCTGATGCAGCCGTTGTTCAATGAAAAAGTTCCATCATTAGTGAAAAGATGTTTCAATCTCACTGCACAGCACAAGGAATTCTTTATTTCTGCTTGAGCTCCAAAGTTTTTGAAGAGTCCAAAAAGTGTGATATTGGAAGAGCATTGTGGATTGTCATCAGCTGCTGCTTCATCAATCATCACACTGCTTTTCTTTTCTCTCTTCTCTCTCCTCAAATCAATTGACTTCTACATGAAGGATTGTGGAGGATTTTCCTGCTCACTTGACTTTTGCTACAAAATGTCCAGTTCATCAAAGTCAATTTCAGTGATGAGCAGGATTCTTCACATTCACTCTGACTCTTCAAACTTACATGTTTTTAAAGCTGATTTTCCTTTATGGGAAATGAGATTTCTAAACTTGATGCTGCTAAATACAGTAAATGAATACAGTTGTTGTCTGATGACAAATGTCTTTTATATGAAATATTCACTTTAACAACAACAAACAACTTGAGGAAAAATATAGAAATGCTGTCAAATATTACATTTAATATTTATACAAATTTAATGATGTTAAATAATTAAGAGTGTAGATTAAATATAATTAACAGACTGACATATAGATTTTCTATGTATATAATATATAATGCAGGATGATATATATAGATCTATACTTCCATGGTATATATTACACTAATCCACAGTAAATATAATTTGTATAATGTTCAAACTGTTTATCTAACGAATGTAACCACACTTTATATAATGGAGAATGTGTTTGATTGTGTAAAATATATCATCAATAATGTGAAACAATTGACTAATTCTCTTTGAATAGTCAAAGACAATATAAAAAATAACTTATTATAATATGAATATAATAAGTTTTTATTATATTAGTTTGGTGGTAATAACTGTTATCTATGACTGTAAATATTTCTTTCACTAAAACATGTATTAAGTTTAATGTACAATTTATTTAAAGTTGTCTGAGGTAAATATTTTATTCATAAGATTATAATCAATATATAATATATTTATCTAATAAATAATATAATTTAGTACCAATAAATAAAATGTTCCTATATGTATACACAAATAAGTTATACCTAAACCTCCGTAGGTATAAGAAAATAAAAAAATACATGCACACTTCTTTTATTATTATTATTGTCAGAATACATCATGTTAAATGTTTTTAGTTTTTTTATGTTAGCCATTAAATTCAGTAAAATGAATTATATCATGAAATATTGGGTTAATACTGAATATCTTATAACTGTCATATTTTAAATAATGGTAATAATGTCTTTTTGTTAAAAAATAACCTAAAAATATTGTAAATACATTAATATAATATCATGAAGACACATATATTCTGAACTGATGATTTATAAAAGTGAAATATGAATATAAAGAATTGAAATAGTGTTTCCATCTTTGACTTTGTTGAACTTGATCTTTCTCTGATGATATACATCATATATAAGCATGATATATAGCAGAGGAAATCTATGTGAAGGTGAATCCAGTATATGTGGGACCTTTGTGCTGTATTGATGAGTAGTTTAGTGATCAGAGTCCATGTAGTTTCCAGGATCAGACTGAATGCAGTGCAGTGCTGGAAGCTGCTGTTGACTGTGTGAATGTGTGTCTGTGCTGCTTGTTGCTGCTGTCAAACTTCAGATGAGGCCGTAGTGAAGCCCGTGGTGAGCGTGTACCCAGCAGCACCCAGAGCCCACCCTGAGGGGAAGAGCTCCCTGCTGTGTCTGGCCTCAGCCATGTCTCCTCCTCTGGTCCAGTTCTCCTGGAAAAGACAGAAGGAGGATGGTCCTCTGGAGGAGCTGAAACCTGATGATGGAGAGCAGCTGGAGCTCAGAGAGTCGGGACGCACCGCCGCCATCTTGCTGATCCATCAGCCAGAGAACAGCACATATAAATACCGCTGCTGCGTCGAGCACGAGGGCGGCAAAGTGGAGGCCCAAACACAACAAGGTGATGAAGGCTTGCTGACTGTGTTGAGCAGTGATTCAGCTTCATGTGGAGACGCTGTCAAAGAGAGCAGAGCAGCAGAGCACTGACATTTCTCACTGCCACTCCAAACATTTGACTCCTTTTCTGTTTCAGAGGTTCCAGCTCCAGCAGCCCCCTGTCCTCCAGAGAGAGAGCCAGCAGACCTGGCAGCTCTGCAGCAAGATGACTGTAAGATCACCTGCTGCCTCTCTGCATGGACAGCTCCAATGTTCTGCTGCAGTTAGGGCTGCATATCAGTCTGTTCACTTTCTGCTCATCACTCAAGGATTTCAACATACACTCCCTGATTCTGTTAGAGTGTCCAACAGCACAACAAACCCCAGTCACAGAGCTTTCCCTGCACCACTCTGACTAATAACACCTGTTGGGGGCTCTATACTAAATGTGGGGCTTTGAGGGAGCTACAACAGCTTCAGGGACTGTATGTTAAAGCTCCACTCATTCACATTTCTATATTAACAATGAATCTAATGACTCTGTGTAAGGTCAAAGGTCAGAGGTGAGTTTATTTAGCTTGTTGAGGAGTTCTTCTGCCCCCAAGTGGCTGCAGAAAGAAAATCAGTGAATCCAACTTCAAGCTCATAACAACCTGTGTGTTTTTATATTTGGGCTTTGATTTGATCCTGGAGGGATTTGAATTGTCAGAAACAGTTGACAGAAGAAGGTGATGAAGGCTTGCTGACTGTGTTGAGCAGTGATTCAGCTTCATGTGGAGACGCTGTCAAAGAGAGCAGAGCAGCAGAGCACTGACTGATTTCTTTTTCAATCCTTTTCAGTTGCAGTGGTTCCCCTGGATCCTCTCCAGCCTCAGTGCAGGGTGAAGCTGCTCTGTCTGCTCTACACAGTGCTGATAGTGAAGAGTCTGGTGTACTGCTGTGGACTCTCTCTGCTGATGATCCTCACAAACAAGGGACCGTCCACCAACTGCACACATGCTGACTGACTGTTTTCTGCTGGCCTTTTCTCACCATCAAATCTCATCACTTCATCTCATTTATCTCTTTGATCACTGTTCACAAATTTAAGCCAAATGTATCTTTATATTCACAGGTTAGATACAGTCTGTCTACTAATAATAAATACATATATCATATATCACACACATATATTTGGAGTAACTGAGTTTAAATTCTGTCCTTTTGTGTTGTTTTAATGCTCTACATCCACTTTTAATTGTGACTTGTATATTAATAGAAAATGAAGCGTAGTCATTAGTTGTCTGGTAAATATTCAACTGATTATTGTTGTTTTCTGTTCTTATGTTTCTTTTTAATACTTTCTGCAGAGTGTGGCTGGTTTGTCAAATTCATTCATTGTAACATTCTCAATAAATTAATAAATCACAGTTTCTGTTTATTATAAACATCCTGTTTTTATGGATTTATTATATTAGAAACAGACTCAACTATATTTGTCAGATACAGTGACACGCACAAGTAATTTGAGTACGGCTGTAAACAGCTCTCAGTAAACTTTAATAAAGCTCTAAGAACAAATATAGAGGAAGATACAAATATAAGCAAACAGCCTAACTAGGAGAACGAAGCCAAACCAAGAACAGCAAACACAAACACACAGCTTTCATACACAGTCATGTAGGTGTGGGTGTGGATTTTCCCAAAGGATCAGTGTTGTGTGTTTCTAACATTTCACTTGAACATTAACCATCTTTTACAACAGTGTCACTTTAGATGTAAGACACTACACAGATGACACACACACACAAATAAAACAGCACTAACTGTTACTGCAAATTCATAAACGTGTAACGCAGTTAAGAAGTAGTGTGATTCCACTTGCCATAAAAACTCATCTCACAACACGCAAATTTGTTTGTCCTATGGTAATTAAATGCAGCACCCCTGTGGCTTAGGGTCGTGCACCCCGGGGGGTAAAAACAGTCGGACCTCGCTGTCCCCCTGGTAGGTGCATGAGCTATGAGCTCCGCCATTGTGCCATATTAATTACTTACATTTCAATACTAAGGGGTGGTTTAAGTTGTATTTTTTTTCACATATAGTTCCCGAACGGTCGAGCACGTCCTCTTTCATAAAAAGTTGACGGTGGTTTTCTTTTATTTTTGTTAACAAAATGGCTAGTGCTACACGTTGTTAACTAACCTGCACTTTCTTTTCATTTTACATTTTTCAGACGTGTATGTGTGTGTGACTGACTGTATTATTAATCCCTCTGCCAGGTACGCTTGTGTCTTATTTTATGTTCATTTTGAAACTAATTGAACAGTCGGACCTCGCTATCCCCCTGACGTGTATGTGTGTGTGTGTGTGTGTATGTGTGTGTGAGGAAAACCGGGACTGACTATTATTAATCCCTCTGCCAATGTCTGAAATAAACGGCAAGTTGCCAACTGTGATGGTTGTCTTCATCTCTTAAACTACACAACGCAAAGAGAGAGTACAAAGCCGCTACATACGGTTACAACTGTTTATTTCATTTCATTATTTACAAACTATTGAAAATGATTACAAATGAACATATCTGGTATTATTTCCGGCTACTGAGAGTGTCTGTAATGTTACATATACAATAGGACATCATTTATGAGTTGATTACATTTTTTTTCACACTCAAAAAATCATTTTAAACGTGTTTAAAATGATACAATTACTTTTACTTCAGCAATTCAACAAGTGCAGAAATTCAAACTGCTCTTTGTTCAAAGTCTAGTGACGTCAGATCAGAAAACTCTCATTTGTGTCATGTTGGAGGCTCCTGACAAACAACCTGTGTCAGTTATGTAGCAGCACTTGTTGGCAGTGTCAACTGTAAAGTGACCTCTGGTTGCTAAAAGTCCAAATCCCCATCAAAGCATGTGACACATGAGACCTCCAGGCAGGTGGTCTCTGTGGGTCTCTGGGCTCAGTTGAACTCTGTGTGGGTGGAGGGCTCAGTGGAAAAAAGTGTCACTAAGAGACAAACTACAGAGGGAGGGGGGTTCCTGATTGTGCACAGCAGCAGATATCAATCTGCTCTCAGTGGTTGTTAGGACTCATAAAAAACTGTTGACAGCGAATCAACACTTCCTCTCCTGCAGCAGACGGGCTGTGTGGGTTTCTGCTCTGCAGCCTCCACACCGTTAGCTGTGGCTTTTCACTTTAATAACACAATGACAGCTACAACCATCCGCTCTGCTAACGAGTCATTGCAGGAAGCATCTGTGTAATGTTACACAAACTTTCAGTAGCTTGGAAATAATTTCATATATGTACATTTGTATTTATTTAAAGTAGTTTGTGAATAAATTCTCATATTTAACTTTAACAATAAATTTCAAATTTCTAGGAAATGATTTCATGTTTCTAACTTGATATGAATTTGAAGTTACTTGCCTGCTGTTTTATTTGTGCGTAAACAACAGTGTCATCAGCGTAGAGTTTTACATCCACACTCACACAGATGTAAAAGATGGTTAATGTTCAAGTTTAATGTTAGAGGTTAAAGATCCTTCAATCTGCTCAGGTCCAGGTTTATTAGCTGACACTGATTCTAACAGTGTTTTCAGTGTTTAGAGCGTTCACACGAGACAAATTACAAACTGAAGGCTGAACATGAGAGTATGGACAATACAACTGTGGAATTTATCACTGTGTTGGTGGACGTCTTTATTATAATAATAAATAATAAAATAGTCCGACACAGACAAAGAAGAAACTAAAAATATTAATAACCAAACAGAAAAGTAAAAGTATTTAATAATAAGAGCCAAAATTAAATGATTAGTTTTTAGGATTTTTTTTGTAATCTTAAACACAAATACACAAATGTCACACATACAAAACAACATAAACATCAGATGTACATAAAATATCTTCCTGCATATTTTTAAGATTAGAGCAAACACATCTTTTTAATATGTGTTTATTTTATATACGTTTTGTTTTTATCATAATTAATTATTCAATGACTAAAACCCAAGGTAAAGGTATTCTCATCATTATAGATAATACTTTATCATCATGAAGCATTTTATAATTCATACTTCATTAATTTGTGGTTGTTGTTTTACAATTAAATTATCATTGTTCATCGTTTGAAGCACATCTTGCAAATAAATGGCTACAGCTGCTGCTCCAACACCATCGCTCCCAGGCCCTTCACAACATTTCTTTACTTTATTCCCTCCAGGTTCCATTCTGTAACAATCCTACTTCAGTAAAGGCTGGTTCACATACAGATCTGAGCTCAGTTGTGAGTACAGATATTCCAATGGATTATTAAAGTTTGACATTCAGTATATTTATAATGCATAGTATCTTTTTGTGAAAATTTACTACAGCAAGTTCTTTATTTCTCTGATGATTTGCTTCAAAGCTTAAAGAAAATCAGTAAAAAAGTAAGTTAAAAAAGAACACAACACTGTGATTTTTCATTTTATTCAAAGAGTAAAACTGAAATAATTTTTGTCAAAGTAAAACTTAGGCCTGTATGAGATATAAAATGAAACAAGAAGGGGAGAAAATAACATAAATATCTGCCAAGCAGCTGATTACACAAGCCACAATTAAAAGTGGAAAAAAATACAGCATCAAAATAAAGAAATAATGAAAAATGCAAATTTGACAAGTAAAATATAATGTATGTCTCCATGTATTTATTATTAGTAGACAGACTGTATCTAACCTGTGAATATAAAGATACATTTGGCTTAAATTTGTGAACAGTGATCAAAGAGATAAATGAGATGAAGTGATGAGATTTGATGGTGAGAAAAGGCCAGCAGAAAACAGTCAGTCAGCATGTGTGCAGTTGATGGACGGTCCCTTGTTTGTGAGGATCATCAGCAGAGAGAGTCCACAGCAGTACACCAGACTCTTCACTATCAGCACTGTGTAGAGCAGACAGAGCAGCTTCACCCTGCACTGAGGCTGGAGAGGATCCAGGGGAACCACTGCAACTGAAAAGGATTGAAAAAGAAATCAGTCAGTGCTCTGCTGCTCTGCTCTCTTTGACAGCGTCTCCACATGAAGCTGAATCACTGCTCAACACAGTCAGCAAGCCTTCATCACCTTCTTCTGTCAACTGTTTCTGACAATTCAAATCACTCCAGGATCAAATCAAAGTCCAAATATAAAAACACACAGGTTGTTATGAGCTTGAAGTTGGTGTCACTGATTTTCTTTCTGCAGCCACTTGGGGGCAGAAGAACTCCTCAACAAGCTAAATAAACACACCTCTGACCTTTGACCTTACACAGAGTCATTAGATTCATCGTTAATATAGAAATATGAATGAGTGGAGCTTTAACATACAGTCCCTGAAGCTGTTGTAGCTCCCTCAAAGCCCCACATTTAGTATAGAGCCCCCAACAGGTGTTATTAGTCAGAGTGGTGCAGGGAAAGCTCTGTGACTGGGGTTTGTTGTGCTGTTGGACACTCTAACAGAATCAGGGAGTGTATGTTGAAATCCTTGAGTGATGAGCAGAAAGTGAACAGACTGATATGCAGCCCTAACTGCAGCAGAACATTGGAGCTGTCCATGCAGAGAGGCAGCAGGTGATCTTACAGTCATCTTGCTGCAGAGCTGCCAGGTCTGCTGGCTCTCTCTCTGGAGGACAGGGGGCTGCTGGAGCTGGAACCTCTGAAACAGAAAAGGAGTCAAATGTTTGGAGTGGCAGTGAGAAATGTCAGTGCTCTGCTGCTCTGCTCTCTTTGACAGCGTCTCCACATGAAGCTGAATCACTGCTCAACACAGTCAGCAAGCCTTCATCACCTTGTTGTGTTTGGGCCTCCACTTTGCCGCCCTCGTGCTCGACGCAGCAGCGGTATTTATATGTGCTGTTCTCTGGCTGATGGATCAGCAAGATGGCGGCGGTGCGTCCCGACTCTCTGAGCTCCAGCTGCTCTCCATCATCAGGTTTCAGCTCCTCCAGAGGACCATCCTCCTTCTGTCTTTTCCAGGAGAACTGGACCAGAGGAGGAGACATGGCTGAGGCCAGACACAGCAGGGAGCTCTTCCCCTCAGGGTGGGCTCTGGGTGCTGCTGGGTACACGCTCACCACGGGCTTCACTACGGCCTCATCTGAAGTTTGACAGCAGCAACAAGCAGCACAGACACACATTCACACAGTCAACAGCAGCTTCCAGCACTGCACTGCATTCAGTCTGATCCTGGAAACTACATGGACTCTGATCACTAAACTACTCATCAATACAGCACAAAGGTCCCACATATACTGGATTCACCTTCACATAGATTTCCTCTGCTATATATCATGCTTATATATGATGTATATCATCAGAGAAAGATCAAGTTCAACAAAGTCAAAGATGGAAACACTATTTCAATTCTTTATATTCATATTTCACTTTTATAAATCATCAGCTCAGAATATATGTGTCTTCATGATATTATATTAATGTATTTACAATATTTTTAGGTTATTTTTTAACAAAAATACATTATTACCATTATTTAAAATATGACAGTTATAAGATATTCAGTATTAAACAAATATTTCATGATATAATTCATTTTACTGAATTAATTGCTAACATAAAAAAACAAAAAACATTTAACATGATGTATTCTGACAATAATAATAATAAAAGAAGTGCGCATGTATTTTTTATTTTCTTATACCTACGGAGGTTTAGGTATAACTTATTTGTGTATACATATAGGAACATTTTATTTATTGGTACTAAATTTTATTATTATATATATTATATTATATTATATATTGATAATAATTTTATGATGAAAAAATATTTACCACAAACAATTTTAATAAATTCTACATTAAACTAAATACATGTTTTAGTGAAATAAACATTTACAGTCATATAAATAACAGTTATTACTATTATCACATTATTGTTGATATATTTTACACAATCAAACACATTCTCCATTATATAAAGTGTGGTTACATTCATTAGATAAACAGTTTGAACATTATACAAATTCTATTTACTGTGGATTAGTGTAATATATACCATGGACGTAAAGATCTATATATATCATCCTGCATTATATATTATATACATAGAAAATCTATATGTCAGTCTGTTAATTATATTTAACCTACACTCTTATTTATTTAACATCATTAAATTTGTATAAATATTAAATGTAATATTTGACACCATTTCTATATTTTTCCTCAAGTTGTTTGTTGTTGTTAAAGTGAATATTTCATATAAAAGACATTTGTCATCAGACAACAACTGTATTCATTTACTGTATTTAGCAGCATCAAGTTTAGAAATCTCATTTCCCATAAAGGAAAATCAGCTTTAAAAACATGTAAGTTTGAAGAGTCAGAGTGAATGTGAAGAATCCTGCTCATCACTGAAATTGACTTTGATGAACTGGACATTTTGTAGCAAAAGTCAAGTGAGCAGGAAAATCCTCCACAATCCTTCATGTAGAAGTCAATTGATTTGAGGAGAGAGAAGAGAGAAAAGAAAAGCAGTGTGATGATTGATGAAGCAGCAGCTGATGACAATCCACAATGCTCTTCCAATATCACACTTTTTGGACTCTTCAAAAACTTTGGAGTTCAAGCAGAAATAAAGAATTCCTTGTGCTGTGCAGTGAGATTGAAACATCTTTTCACTAATGATGGAACTTTTTCATTGAACAACGGCTGCATCAGGAACTTTGTACTAACTCTGAACAAACTAACATGTAAAGTGTGAAGCAGCAGAAAGTGACTTCAAACACATTTTACACTTCTTCAATAAAACAAGTGAAGGAAAAGAAATGTTTCTTCTTACCTGTTACATACAGTTTAGTTCCAGAGCCAAAGATGAGGTACCCTCCTCCCACAGTGAAAGAGACTGATACAAAAACCTGTCTGCTGTTGAATGTGTCAGCTGAGGTGAAGGAGTCCACATTATGAACCAGGATCATATTTCAGCTCCATCATGTGTTTCTCTAATGTTCATATCAACATGACTGTCTCTTCTTCTCTTTTCTTTTTTCTTCACACTGAAATATCTCAAGAAATATTCCCATTTCAATTGGTTGAGACGTTGATGCTCCCCTCAGGATCAACTGGAAGAACTTTGGTCATCAAGTCAAGTGACTTTTATTTGTATAGAGCCCATTGACAACAGAAGTTATCTCAAGGTACTTTTCAAATAGAGCAGGTCTAGACCTTCTCTTTCTAATATTATTTACAGAGACCCAACAATTCACACCAAGAGCAGCAGCTGGTGACAGTGGTGAGAAAAGACTTCCTTTAGAGGAAGAGACCTGGAAGAGACCCAGACCCAGGGTGGGTGAGGGGGGGGGGAGGGAGGGAGAGAGAGGGAGAGAGAGAGAGAGAGAGAGAGAAAAAGAGAGAGAGAGAGTGAGAGAGATTTTTTTTGACTTTTCAATTCTCTTTAACATGTCAAAATTCAACTCAGACTCTCAGCAAGTTACTGATGAGCCTCAGTGAAGAGACCCCGACAGCAGAGGAGAGAGCAGCAGCATGGTCCATGTGTGGTCCACACAGCGAGCTGTGGGCCTCCACACCAGGTCTGTAGGTCCAGTCAGCAGCCTCTGTATGAACTGGAGCCGGAAAGCGGCCCCCCTGCTGGCCAGGTGTACGAGTCCCTGACCCCCCTCTTCTTTGGGAAGAAAGAGGACACTCTGTGGAACCCAGTGCAGGCGGTCGCAGAAACACTTCACAATCACAGCTTGGACTTTAGCCAGCAGGGTCACATGAGGGTCCACACAGGACAGACGGTGCCACAACATGGAAGCAACTCAATTATTCATTATTAAAAGTAAAATCCATTTCCATCTTTTTGAGCCTCCCCTCCACTTTCCAGGTGAGCCCACCAGGTAGTTTAACCTCCTGCAGCTCATCCCCCACTCTCAGGGCTTCACTTTAGCAGAGGAGATCTCACCAAAACTTTTGGACACTGTCAGTTAAAAAATTCATGTCATCCTGGTTCTTTACAGCAATAATCACATCATCAGCATACAGACAATTTAAAAACCCAACTATAATGTGGAAGTTTAAAACCAATGAGATGTGTTCTCAGTTTGTGGAGGAGAGGCTTTATTGCCATGACTACAGCATGCCTGAAAGAGGGCAGCCCTGCCTGACACCCCTCTGCACTTTAAAAGGAAAAACTCAAACCACCCTTCATTTTCAGTACACTCTGTGTCTCCATACAAGGCCTGAATGTTCGCAATAAGACCTGAGCTGAACCCAGAACCCTCCAGCGTCTGCCAGAGATATTCATGTTCAACCCCATCAAATGCTTTTTCTTGGTCTATGGAAATAAGTTCCATTCCCAATGAACTGGAGAGGTCCAAAACATCACAAATGAAATGTACATTGTGTGTTATCAGCCTGCCTGGTACACAGTAGGTCTGGTCCACATCAAGGACCTGCTCCATCACTTTTCTCAGACGGTTGGCTAAGACCTTGGAGAGGAGTTTGTAGTCGGTACAGAGGAGGGCCACTGGTGGCCAGTTGTTTAGGTTCTGCAGGTCTCCTTTTTCTGGCAGGAGGGTGAGGACCGCTCTCCTGCAACTCAGGGGCAAGCGGCCCTTCACCAGACTGTCCCTGAGAACACACAGCAGGTCCTCACCCATCACTGACCAGAAGGCTTTGTAAAAATCTGCTGGCAGACCATCTAGACCTGGAGCCTTCCCAGGTTCTAGGCTCTGCAGCACATTATAGACATTTATAAAAAAACATTTGGAGCCTTTGAAAATCTGCTGTTATTTTTCAAATATGAGCTGCCATTACATCCTCCACATCAACAGGAAGTGGAATAAAATGTCTAGAAAATAAAAGCCCCACTCCTCCACTAGTGCTGCTTTTATGACTGAAATAAACATGTCCATTCCACTCCCTCCTCCAGTCCCCTTCATTGTCCACAGTGCTGTGGGTCTCCTGGAGAAAAGTCACATTCAACTTTTGAAGCTGAATCAAAGTGAACACAGAGGCTCTTTGAACAATGTGTCTCGCTCCATTCACATTTAACGCGCCTCATTTAAAGTTGCACATGTTTAAAATGGAGCAAAAAGACCAGAGAGAAAACAAACACAGAGACCTAGTCATCTTCACACATGTGGTTTTTGACCTTGAGGAGCAGTTTTCTAAAAGTCTAAAAAGCTCCTGGTCTGTGAAACCTGTCTGTCCAGACTCTCCTGGGCTCTTCACGTCAAATCTGACAGAGTCTAGAACAGGGGTCTCAAACTCAATTCACCTAAGGTCCGCTGGAGGTAGAGTTTGGGACCCCTGGTCCAGAAACAGCTTGAGGTGAGGGAAGAAATTCTCCACCTTCACTCTTGAACCCTTTGTGTCCTCCAGAAACTTCTTAATCCTTGTTAAAGCATAAACACTTCATTCAGGAGGCTGATCTTACACTCCCGTACCCGACCAGTTCACCCACCACCAGACTGCACTCCTCCACCGAGCAGCTCACTGCCGGGGACAGTTTGACAGCTTCTCCAGCCCGGAACCAACAGACATGTTGTTCAGCTGGTAGCGTGTTCACCACCACCACAACCCACAGCCAGAAAACACAAGGTTCCAATAATCAAGTGCTGATGAAACAAAGGCATGAATGAGGATTTCAGCATCAGTCCTGGACAGAAAAGACAGAATCCTGCTCTGTTACGTAGCTGAACAAAGACGCTCTTGGTCAGATCTTTAATGTGCTGATCCAAGGAGAGGGTAGGATGGAATGTGACACCCAGATACTTGGCTGTCAGACTATGAGGAATCACACAGTTGTTGAGAGTTATTGTCACTTGATCAAACTGGTGTCTGTGTCGGGTCGGGCCGACGACCAGCATCTGACTTTTGTCTGAATTCAGGAGCAAAAAATGATGAGACATCCAGCTTTTCACAGCAGACACACAGAGCTCTACATTCATCATGTGAGAGGAATGGTCAGCCTTTATAGGCACATACAGCTGAGTATCATCAGACTAGACACAGCTGTGTTTCATTTACTGCTACAAGTTTCAACAGAGTCAGTTGCTACAGTGAAAGGAGCCAGGACCTGCGCTCATTTCTCAGCAAGAGCAGCTACAGTTGCTGGACCAATGTGTGGAGTGATAAAGACATCTGAACTAGTGGTGTGAGGACAGGCTAGTGTTGCTTCACATTTGATCAAAAAGTCATCAGAGATGGCAGAAGTGACGGGAGAGATGCTCACACTAGATACCTCAGTTCCACGGGATAGAATCAAGTGTAGAGTGTTACCACTGCAGTGAGTTGGTTCAGCCACAAACTGGCTGAAAGCTAAAGTGTCAATCATCACTAGAAAGGCTTTACTTAGAGGATCACAGGCCTTATTCAAGTCAATATTCTGGTCCTAGTCTCCTGGAGAGGGAGATTCTCAACTGATGGAGATGATTTCAATACAAGAGCCTCCACAGAGTTAAAGGTCACTTCAAGTTTAGATGTTAGTGTGAAATTTGACTTATAGATTAATGCCACACCCCCACCTGGCTCAGTAGCTCCAGCAGCATGTGCATTAGTATCATCAGGTGGGGAAACTTCATTAAGAGGAAGGATAACGTTTGGTTTCATCCATGTTCCTAAAGATTTCCTAATCTTCTTCAGCCTGAATGAAAAAGCAAGTGAGATTTTCCCATAATGACTTACACTTTGTAAAGAACATTGAACACTTCCTAACAGCAGTGTTTGGGGGAAGAATTCCATTTTCCTTCACTGGTACATTTCTTTAGTGTTCTCAAGACTCAAGTTTACTCCACTTTTAGATTGGTGTTCAGGAAAAGGAAGATGAGTGGTGTTTTCTCCTGGAGGCCAAGTGAAGCCAGGCTTCCCCTGTTTTACTGACTGTAGTTGTGATTTTAATAAAAAGACTTGGACTGTGTAAATACTCTGTGCTGTAGCTGCCATCCCTCCTCTTCCCCATTCTCATTGAGGTAACCAGCGCCCCTCTAACTGATGTGTGAATGTGTGGTGAAACTACGCTGGCTGTGAGCTTGAAACACCTTCTGTAGACTAATGTCACGTCTCTGAGGAGGCCAGGTCACAGTTTCATCTCTTGATGAGAAAGAGAATGATTAACCAATCAGATGAAGCCACCGTCATGCCACTGCCAAACTGTGATTAGTCAGGACTATGATAAGGGAAGCCAGCCGCCCTCTGGCCTCACACCAACCACATCATAGCATGTTGATAAGCTCACTGACATTGAAAGTGACATGTAGCTACTGTTACTTTATGATGTGAAGGTAAAAGTTGAAACGTCTCCTGGTTGAGTTTGTGAATGAAGGCGTCTTTTCTTCATGATCAGATCTGTGCTGTGCATTAAGCAGCAGGTTGTGCATTTCCACACACACATATAGGAGCTATAGGAGATGCAGCAGACTGGGATGTGTGCTCCTCTCCTTGTTTCTCTTCAGCCTCTGTAGAACTTTCAGGGTGTGTTGTTTTGAAATGTTTGAAGAGGTTACTGCTGTTGCTGCTGTGTGGCTCTTTCTTGTCACAAATAGTGCACCTTGCTGTATTTTTATCTCCAGGTGAAAAGTAGCAGCAAAGCACGCTACGTTTCCTCTCTGCCATTCTCCATCTCTCAGGTCTGATGATGAAGTGTGCCACTGTGCACGGCTGAGCGCCGGCTTCTCACAGTCATGTGACACGGGCCGGCTAAATACATCAGGGCTGTTTGGATCAAACATGATACAAAAGTAGTGGAAATGTCTGCAAGTGATACAGCCACCCACCTTTTGTATTTCTAGCATTTTACTATTGATATTTTCTAAAGGAATCCATCCCAAATGAGGAAGTTGTGAGGATGAAAGGATCAATCCCACAGGATCAATCCATGATATGATTTAAAGTGTGTTTGTTGTTTCCAGCTTTTCTGTTGGATCTCATTTGATTCATTGAGTTCCTTTGATACTTTTCTCTTCATCTTCTTTTATTATTGTGCTTGTGTGTTTCTTCTTTGTCCTCACTGTGTGGAACAACAGGAAACCTGCTGAAATATCTCATCAAAATATCAATCAATATCATAGAAAAGTCAAGAAAAAGTGTGTGAGCTGGAGGTGAAATATGTGAACCTGGGCTGTGGTTTCCTGCTCTCTTCCTGTCACAAACACTGTTTGACATCTGTTCATCTGGAGGTTTTTGTTCAGGCTGCAGGGATCATTTCTCACTGTGGGGATCTCTCTTATAACAGGAGCAGTAGTAGGAGGCTGAATGAGAGAGTTTAACGTTCTTTATCTTCAACTCACAGCCGTTCTGTTTATTAACAGCTGTGAAATCATCTTTCTGAGGATGATTGAAACCTGACTCTATTTTGCCATTATCTTTGTCAATGTACAGAATCAGACCGAATGTTTCTGTCTCTTTCTTCTGATACCAGAACACATAAGAGTTGTAGTCACACTGCTGAGTTCCTCCACAGCTGAAGGAGACTGTTTCACCAACTCTCCTGGTCAATGATAACTGGTCCTGCATCAGCTCTGCTGCCATGGCAACCAGCGCTGTAGAGACACAGACAGGTAGATGAAGGTTAGTGTGACAGTGTTTGTCACAGGTGGAGTTTGCTGGCTCCTGATTGGCTGGAAACACTCACCTGAACACAGACAGCACAGAGCAGCAGCTGGGAGGAAAAGCATTTTGTGCCGTGGTGTTTCCTCTGGTGAAGCTGGGGAGAAGTGGAGCTCTGATGCAGCTGAGGCCAAACAAGGACGAGCTGTGAGCTCAGACGAGGGCCACGTGGTTTCTGACGCCTCCTCAAACCTCCCATCAGCCCCTGCGGCCCACAGATGAGGCCGCTGCTGCTGTTGCTGTGATGAATCAAACTTGTATTCTGCTGCCCTCTGGTGGCTGCAGCCACACACTGCTCCACACCAGGCGTACTGTAATATCATGTAGCAGTAGTGAAGAAGAAACAGTATTTACTGAAGAAAAAGTCCCAACAGCACAAATGTTCATTCATAATGATGGAAATATTGAACAGTGTGTGGATCATTGTTGGTTTAGTTTTTATGTCTCTTCATGTTGTTCTGAGCTGCAGTGATGAAGAGGAGAGTAAAAGCTTCATCACTGTCAGGAATCCTGTCCATTAAAGAATCTGTGTTCAGGTCAAATGAAGCTAGAATAGTTATTATGTAGTTATTTAGTGATAAACTCTCCTCTGTTTGTTAGAGGCTCTGTTTTAAAACCAGAGTAACACATGGAAAGACTCAAACAGCAAAACCATCCACTGATTTATATAAATATCTGCTGATCTTTATTATTGATCACTTTATTGTAAACTCTTTTGTCCCTGTCAGGATCCTGTAGGAATGATGACTCATTTTTTCCAGGTATCTGATTGGTCAGTAGTTTGGCTGTTGACAGGTTTTCATCTGATCCTCTTGAGTTAACCTGCGCTGGAGCAGGTTAGGAGTTCAGCATCAGTTACCATGGTGATTTACAACAAGTAACTAGTGAGCCACCATCGTAGGACTGAAAAGCCAGAGTTAAACCTGAAGTGACCTTGATAACCTCAGATCCTGCTTCATAGTACAGACCTCTGGACTGGCAGGCAGAAGGCTCCTGTGTTTACCTCCTCATGAAATCCAGCTGGAACATTTTAGTCTGAATGTGATTGTCTGTTCTGCTCAGTTGTGACTGACCTTCAGCATTATGGGTGAGTCTGACCAAGCTACAGTAGTAGGTCCAATCTGTTACCTGTGGTTGGCCTGGACATGTGTCACTCAAAATATCATCCAATCAGGAGAGAGGCTCTGAGCCTCTCAAACACAGCTCCACAAACTAAGCTACTGATGGACTTGAACATCCACTGTGTGTGTGTGTGTGTGTGTGGGTTTGTGTGTGTGTGTGTGTGTATATATATGTGTGTGTGTGTGTGTGTGTGTGTGTGTGTGTGTGTGTATGTGTATGTGTGTGTGTCTGTGTGTGTGTGTGTCTGTGTGTGTGCGTGTCTGTGTGTGTGTGTGTGTGTGTGTGTCTGTGTGTGTGTAGGTGTGTGAGTGTGTGTGTCTGAGTGTGTGTAGGTGTGTGTGTGTGTGTGTGTGTGTGTGTGTGTCTGTGTATGTGTGTGTGTGTGTGTGTGTGTGTCTGTGTGTGTGTGTGTGAGTGTGTCTGTGTGTGTGTAGGTGTGTGTGACAGTGATGAAGCTTTTACTCTCCTCTTCATCACTGCAGCTCAGAACAACATGAAGAGAAATAAAAACTAAACCAACAATGATCCACACACTGTTCAATATTTCCATCATTATGAATGAACATTTGTGCTGTTGGGACTTTTTCTTCAGTAAATACTGTTTCTTCATCACTACTGCTACATGGTATTACAGTACGCCTGGTGTGGAGCAGTGTGTGGCTGCAGCCACCAGAGGGCAGCAGAATACAAGTTTGATTCATCACAGCAGCAGCAGCAGCAGAGGAAGAAACTAATTCAATTTATACAGCACATTTCATTAAAGGTGAACTCAGTGTGATTTACACTCAAATGTTTAACAGCCAGAACCAGGAAGAGAAGAAGAGACAATATACAACTGCAAGAAATGTACAAGTGAAGAAGAGAAGAAGAGACAATATACAACTGCAAGAAATGTACAAGTGAAGAAGAAACTTCAGTGTGAAACTTTTCAGGACCCTCCGCTGGCTTCGTCTTTACACACTCATCATTCAAAGCACAACTTTATTTGAAGTGGGAGTTTCCAAAGACACCAAACATGTGCCACTGAACTTTGGGGAAATGGGAATAAAATGATGCAGCAGAACATTTGATGGAGTCTGAGCTTTGAATATTTCATCAGTGGAAACACCATGAAGAAAAACATGATCGACACAATAGATGATATTATAAGACAGAGCGGGAAAAGAATTCAAGTCCATAGAAATTCACTCATATTATTGAAGTGAATGAAATAAAGTGAAGGGGAACTTTAAGGCTTCAAATCACAGCTGAGGAGCTCTGTGGATTTGGACTTTTGTGTTTCCATCACAGCTGTTCAACAACAGATGACAGTGTGTGTTTCTAAATTCACCAGCAACCTGAATGTGTGTGTGTTGATGTGTTTCTGCATCATGGTGACCCAGATTTTTCATCTGCTGTCAGATTCAAATCAAGAGCAAGAAACTTTTCACTCAGTCACTTCAGAGAAACAGAGAATTGTGGGAAAAAAGATGAAAAGAATGAGAATGAAAGAAAGAGAAAGAGTTGAAAGAAGAAATGAATCCCCTCTGCAGGCTGACAGTGAGCTTCATCTTCTTCTTCAACAGCAGACATTTGAAGATTGAACACAAACAGCATGTTGGAGACTGAAGGTCTCAGTTTGACCAATCACACACTGAAACATAGAAGCTTTTTCCACTTTAATGTTGCTGCCATGAAATGATCATTTTCACTCTTCACTCATTTCTCTTTCCCCTTTAAAAGCTCCCACTCAGAGGAAAAGCACACAACAGCTTGAGCTGAGCCGTCAATCAGCAGCAGCGGCCTCATCTGTGGGCCGCAGGGGCTGATGGGAGGTTTGAGGAGGCGTCAGAAACCACGTGGCCCTCGTCTGAGCTCACAGCTCGTCCTTGTTTGGCCTCAGCTGCATCAGAGCTCCACTTCTCCCCAGGTTCACCAGAGGAAACATCACGGCACAAAATGCAAGGTCACTTCAGGTTTAACTCTGGCTTTTCAGTCCTACGATGGTGGTTCACTAGTTACTTGTTGTAAATCACCATGGTAACTGATGCTGAACTCCTAACCTGCTCCAGCGCAGGTTAACTCAAGAGAAATAGAGAAGAGAAATAAAAACTAAACCAACAATGATCCACACACTGTTCAATATTTCCATCATTATGAATGAACATTTGTGCTGTTGGGACTTTTTCTTCAGTAAATACTGTTTCTTCTTCACTACTGCTACATGATATTACAGTACGCCTGGTGTGGAGCAGTGTGTGGCTGCAGCCACCAGAGGGCAGCAGAATACAAGTTTGATTCATCACAGCAAGAGCAACAGCAGCAGCGGCCTCATCTGTGGGCCGCAGGGGCTGATGGGAGGTTTGAGGACGCATCAGAAACCACATGGCCCTCGTCTGAGCTCACAGCTCGTCCTTGTTTGGCCTCAGCTGCATCAGAGCTCCACTTCTCCCCAGCTTCACCAGAGGAAACACCACGGCACAAAATGCTTTTCCTCCCAGCTGCTGCTCTGTGCTGTCTGTGTTCAGGTGAGTGTTTCCAGCCAATCAGGAGCCAGCAAACTCCACCTGTGACAAACACTGTCACACTAACCTTCATCTACCTGTCTGTGTCTCTACAGCGCTGGTTGCCATGGCAGCAGAGCTGATTCAGGACCAGTTATCATTGACCAGGAGAGTTGGTGACACAGTCTCCTTCAGCTGTGGAGGAACTGACCAGTGTGACACTGATTATGTAAACTGGTTCCAGAAGAAAGAGAAAGAAACATTCAGTCGGATTCTGAATATTGACACAGATAATTGCAACATAGGTGCACGTTACAATCATCCTCAGAAAGATGATTTCACAGCCGTTAATAATCAGAATAGCTGGGAGTTGGAGATAGAGAACGTTAAACTCTCTCATTCAGCCTCCTACTACTGCTCCTGTTGGAAGAAAGATCCCCACAGTGAGAAATGATCCCTGCAGCCTGAACAAAAACCTCCAGATGAACAGATGTCAAACAGTGTTTGTGACAGGAAGAGAGCAGGAAACCACAGCCCAGGTTCACATATTTCACCTCCAGCTCACACACTTTTTCTTGACTTTTCTATGATATTGATTGATATTTTGATGAGATATTTCAGCAGGTTTCCTGTTGTTCCACACAGTGAGGACAAAGAAGAAACACACAAGCACAATAATAAAAGAAGATGAAGAGAAAAGTATCAAAGGAACTCAATGAATCAAATGAGATCCAACAGAAAAGCTGGAAACAACAAACACACTTTAAATCATATCATGGATTGATCCTGTGGGATTGATCCTTTCATCCTCACAACTTCCTCATTTGGGATGGATTCCTTTAGAAAATATCAATAGTAAAATGCTAGAAATACAAAAGGTGGGTGGCTGTATCACTTGCAGACGTTTCCACTACTTTTGTATCATGTTTGATCCAAACAGCCCTGATGTATTTAGCCGGCCCGTGTCACATGACTGTGAGAAGCCGGCGCTCAGCCGTGCACAGTGGCACACTTCATCATCAGACCTGAGAGATGGAGAATGGCAGAGAGGAAACGTAGCGTGCTTTGCTGCTACTTTTCACCTGGAGATAAAAATACAGCAAGGTGCACTATTTGTGACAAGAAAGAGCCACACAGCAGCAACAGCAGTAACCTCTTCAAACATTTCAAAACAACACACCCTGAAAGTTCTACAGAGGCTGAAGAGAAACAAGGAGAGGAGTACACATCCCAGTCTGCTGCATCTCCTATAGCTCCTATATGTGTGTGTGGAAATGCACAACCTGCTGCTTAATGCACAGCACAGATCTGATCATGAAGAAAAGACGCCTTCATTCACAAACTCAACCAGGAGACGTTTCAACTTTTACCTTCACATCATAAAGTAACAGTAGCTACATGTCACGTTCAATGTCAGTGAGGTTATCAACATGCTATGATGTGGTTGGTGTTGTAACAGTAAATGAAACACAGCTGTGTCTAGTCTGATGATACTCAGCTGTATGTGCCTATAAAGGCTGACCATTCCTCTCACATGATGAATGTAGAGCTCTGTGTGTCTGCTGTGAAAAGCTGGATGTCTCATCATTTTTTGCTCCTAAATTCAGACAAAAGTCAGATGCTGGTCGTCGGCCCGACCCGACACAGACACCAGTTTGATCAAGTGACAATAACTCTCAACAACTGTGTGATTCCTCATAGTCTGACAGCCAAGAATCTGGGTGTCACATTCCATCCTACCCTCTCCTTGGATCAGCACATTAAAGATCTCACCAAGAGCGTCTTTGTTCAGCTACGTAACAGAGCAGGATTCTGTCTTTTCTGTCCAGGACTGATGCTGAAATCCTCATTCATGCCTTTGTTTCATCAGCACTTGATCATTGATACTTGATTATATTCCGTTTCTATGGAACGAGGTCCTGGAGAAGGAGCTGGCCCGGCACGCTCAGCTCTTATCTCCTATAAAGCTGATTCCTCTGAGCTGCAAGTCTCCTCACCTGAAACATGTGTTCTCCTTCAGACGGCAGCTTTTAATGATCCTTAATAAAGGTGTGGAGGATTTAAATCTGGCCTTTAAGTTTAAAGTAGACAGCTTTGACTACACGGTGCATGTGACCTCTGAGAACAGGAAGTGTTTCAGATGTGGGAGGAGGGGCATCTTGTTCGCTCTTGCCCAGAGGGGGGCGAGGCCTCCCGTGGCGGCGTCTCCGCCTCCGCCAGACGACCCATCGAGCAGCCACGGCCCGGAATCAAAGACAAACAGCACACAGGATACAAAAGACGAGACACACACACACACACACAGGTGGAGGGGGACAGCTGTGTGAGCAGGACAGACAGTGAGCGGATGGAGACAAGGGGACAGAAGGAGCGCTGGGACAGACAGCCACCAGGGTGGCAGAGTCAGTGTTAGAGGAGGAAGATGAAGAGGACATAGTGGTGGATGATGATCTGTTCAAACTTGCCACTAAAAGAAAAATCACAGAAACTAAACAGAGCAACAGTAAAGCTAAGAAGGTCTGAAAGGAGAAAGCAGAAGTCTCCCAGTCCCAGGAACAGGACTGTGTCTCTGACAGTGATGGACACAGTGCTGAGACAACAGTCATGGAAAGTGTTTACGCTTTAACAAGGATTAAGAAGTTTGTGCAGGACACAAAGGGTTCAAGAGTGAAGGTGGAGAATTTCTTCCCTCACCTCAAGCTGTTTCTAGACTCTGTCAGATTTGACATGAAGAGCCCAGGAGAGTCTGGACAGACAGGTTTCACAGACCAGGAGCTTTTTAGACTTTTAGAAAACTGCTCCTCAAGGTCAAAAACCACATGTGTGAAGATGACTAGGTCTCTGTGTTTCTTTTCTCTCAGCCTGTGTTTCTTTTCTCTCTGGTCTTTTTGCTCCATTTTAAACATGTGCAACTTTAAATGAGGCGCGTTAAATGTGAATGGAGCGAGACACATTGTTCAAAGAGCCTCTGTGTTCACTTTGATGAGTGGTGGTGAGACGGGCAGAGGGGGACAGACAGGTGTGTGGAGGAAGAGGATCTGAGGGAGCGGGAGGGAGTGGGAACATGGAGGAGGTCGGACAGATATGGGGGGGCGAGGTTGTGGATGGCCTTAAATGTTAATAGAAGGACTTTGAAATGAACACGGAGCTGAACCGGTAGCCAGTGGAGCTGTTGGAGGACAGGAGTGATGTGGTGGATGGAGGGGGTACGAGTAATGATACGGGCAGCTGAGTTCTGGACCAATTGAAGTTTATGGAGGGATTTATGAGGGAGGCCGAAGAGGAGAGAGTTACAGTAATGGACGAAGTGACGAGGCTGTGGACAAGAATGGCGGCAGTGTGGGGGGTAAGGGAGGGGCGGAGGCGATTAATGTTTCGTAGGTGGAAGTAGGCAGACCGGGTAATGTTACTGATGTGGGATTGAAAGGATAGTGTGCTGTCTAGGATGACACCCAGACTCTTAACCTGGGGGGGAGGGTGAAAGGGAGGAGTTATCAATAGTGAGAGAAAAACTGTTGGTTTTGGATAAAGTAGATTTGGTGCCAATGAGGAGAACCTCGGTTTTGTCACTTTTTAATTTAAGAAAGTTTAGAGTGAACCAGGTTTTTATTTCAGTGATGCAATCAGTTATGGAGGTGGGCGGGAGAGTGGATGAGGGTTTAGTGGAGAGGTAGAGCTGGGTGTCATCAGCGTAACAGTGGAAGTCAATGTTAAATTTGCGGAAGATATTGCCGAGGGGAAGGAGGTAGATGATGAAGAGGAGGGGCCCCAGGACAGAGCCCTGGGGCACACCGGAAGTGACGGAGGAGGGGATGGATTTAGGACTTGAGTTGAATGAACTGAGTGTGGCCAGAGAGGTAAGATGTGAACCAGTCTAATGGATTGTGGGTGATGCCAATGGAAGAAAGCCTGTTGAGGAGAGTGGTGTGACAGATGGTATCAAAGGCTGCGCTCTCTCCTCCACACTTTAGCTGATGTGATCCAGAGGTGCAGCACAGATGAACATCTGGTGATCGGAGGTGATTTCAACTGAAGTGAGAATCCACTTTTAGATAGAAGTCACCCTGAGCCCCATGCTGCTTCACAAAGACTGTCTATTGGTTTAGTGTGTGTGTGTGTGTGTGTGTGTGTGTGTGTGTGTGTGTGTGTGTGTGTGTGTGTGTGTGAAAATGCATTTTGTAAAATATTTGTGTACATATGTATGTAATATTATTTATCTTGGATTTGTTTTTTTAGTGTTTTTTATTATTTGTGGAGTGTAACTGACTTGATTTTTGACTAGTTAAATAAAGAGAGTTGAAATATCAAAAAAGAAACTCTCTCTCTCTCTCTCTCTCTCTCTCTCTCACCCACCCTGGGTCTGGGTCTCTTCCAGGTCTCTTCCTCTAAAGGAAGTCTTTTCTCACCACTGTCACCAGCTGCTGCTCTTGGTGTGAATTGTTGGGTCTCTGTAAATAATATTAGAAAGAGAAGGTCTAGACCTGCTCTATTTGAAAAGTACCTTGAGATAACTTCTGTTGTCAATGGGCTCTATACAAATAAAAGTCACTTGACTTGATGACCAAAGTTCTTCCAGTTGATCCTGAGGGGAGCATCAACGTCTCAACCAATTGAAATGGGAATATTTCTTGAGATATTTCAGTGTGAAGAAAAAAGAAAAGAGAAGAAGAGACAGTCATGTTGATATGAACATTAGAGAAACACATGATGGAGCTGAAATATGATCCTGGTTCATAATGTGGACTCCTTCACCTCAGCTGACACATTCAACAGCAGACAGGTTTTTGTATCAGTCTCTTTCACTGTGGGAGAAACATACTACCACCTCATCTTTGGCTCTGGAACTAAACTGTATGTAACAGGTAAGAACAAACATTTCTTTTCCTTCACTTGTTTTATTGAAGAAGTGTAAAATGTGTTTGAAGTCACTTTCTGCTGCTTCACACTTTACATGTTAGTTTGTTCAGAGTTAGTACAAAGTTCCTGATGCAGCCGTTGTTCAATGAAAAAGTTCCATCATTAGTGAAAAGATGTTTCAATCTCACTGCACAGCACAAGGAATTCTTTATTTCTGCTTGAGCTCCAAAGTTTTTGAAGAGTCCAAAAAGTGTGATATTGGAAGAGCATTGTGGATTGTCATCAGCTGCTGCTTCATCAATCATCACACTGCTTTTCTTTTCTCTCTTCTCTCTCCTCAAATCAATTGACTTCTACATGAAGGATTGTGGAGGATTTTCCTGCTCACTTGACTTTTGCTACAAAATGTCCAGTTCATCAAAGTCAATTTCAGTGATGAGCAGGATTCTTCACATTCACTCTGACTCTTCAAACTTACATGTTTTTAAAGCTGATTTTCCTTTATGGGAAATGAAGGAAAATAAACTTGATGCTGCTAAATACAGTAAATGAATACAGTTGTTGTCTGATGACAAATGTCTTTTTTTTTTTTTTTCATGTATTTTTTGGGGCTTTTTGTGCCTTTATTGATAGAGCAGTGGAGAGAGACAGGAAATGGGGAGGCAGAGAGAGGGGGAATGACATGCAGGAAAGGGCTTGTCCGATGCAGGACTCGAACCGGGGCCAACTGCAGCGAGGATCTTAGCCTCTGCACATCGGGCGGATGCTCAACCAACTGAGCTATACGACACACGGACAAATATCTTTTATATGAAATATTCACTTTAACAACAACAAACAACTTGAGGAAAAGTATAGAAATTGTGTCAAATATTACATTTAATATTTATACAATTTTAATGATGTTAAATAATTAAGAGTGTAGGTTAAATATAATTAACAGACTGACATATAGATTTTCTATGTATATAATATATAAAGCAGGATGATATATATAGATTTATACTTCCATGGTATATATTACACTAATCCACAGTAAATATAATTTGTATAATGTTCAAACTGTTTATCTAATGAATGTAACCAAACTTTATATAATGGAGAATGTGTTTGATTGTGTAAAATATATCAACAATAATGTGAAACAATTGACAAATTCTCTTTGAATAGTCAAAGACAATATAAAAAACAACTTATTATATTATGAATATAATAAGTTTTTATTACATTAGTTTGGTGGTAATAAGTGTTATTTACAGTGCATCCGGAAAGTATTCACACCCCTTCACTTTCCCCACATTTTGTTATGTTACAGCCTTATTCCAAAATGGATTAATTTCCTTTTTTCCTCATCAATCTACACACAATACCCCATAATGACAAAGCAAAAAACGTTTTTTAGAAATTCAGTCAGTTCATGTCAGAGCAGAAACCAAGCCGTGAAGTCAAAGGAATTGTCTGTAGACCTCCGAGACAGGATTGTATCGAGGCACAGATCTGGGGAAGGGTACAAAAATATTTCTGCAGCATTGATGGTCCCGAAGAGCACAGTGGTCTCCATCATTCCTAAAAGGAAGAAGTTTGGAACCGTCTTCCTAGAGCTGGCCGCCCAGCCAAACTGAGCAATCAGGGGAGAAGGGCCTCGGTCAGGGAGGTGACCAAGAACCCGATGGTCACTCTGACAGAGCTCCAGCGTTCCTCTATGGAGATGGGAGAACCTTCCAGAAGGACAACCATCTCTGCAGCACTCCACCAATCAAGCCTTTATGGTAGAGTGGCCAGACGGAAGCCTCTACTCAGTAAAAGGCACATGACAGCCCGCTTGGAGTTTACCAGAAGGCACCTAAAGGACTCTCAGACAATGAGAAACAAGATTCTCTGGTCTGATGAAACCAAGATTGAACTCTTTGGCCTGAATGCCAAGCGCCATGTCTGGAGGAAACCAGGCACCTCTCATCACCTGGGTAATACCATCTCTACGGTGAAGCATGGTGGTGGCAGCATCATGCTGTGGGGATGTTTTTCAGCAGCAGGAACTCGGAGACTAGTCAGGATTGAGGGAAAGATGAACAGAGCAAAGTACAGAGAGATCCTTGATGAAAATCTGCTCTAGAGCGCTCAGGACCTCAGACTGGGGCGAAGGTTTACCTTCCAACAGGGCAACGACCCTAAGTACACAGCCAAGACAACGAAAGAGTGACTTCGGGACAAGTCTGTGAATGTCCTTGAGTGGCCCGGCCAGAGCCCAGACTTGAACCCGATTGAACATCTCTGGAAAGACCTAAAAATAGCTGTGCAGCGACGTTCCCCATCTAACCTGACAGAGCTTGAGAGGATCTGCAGAGAAGAATGGGAGAAATACCCCAAATACAGGTGTGCCAAGCTTGTAGCTTCATACCCAAGAAGACTTGAGGCTGTAATCGCTGCCAAGGGTGCCTCAACAAAGTACTGAGTAAAGGGTGTGAATACTTATGTACGTGCAATATTTCAGTTTTTTTTATTTTTAATAAATTTCTAAAAAAACTTTTTCGCTTTGTCATTATGGGGTATTGTGTGTAGATTGATGAGACAAAAAAGGAATTTAATCCATTTTGGAATAAGGCTGTAACATAAAAAAATGTGGGTAAAGTGAAAGGGTGTGAATACTTTCCGGATGCACTGTATATGACTGTAAATATTTCTTTCACTAAAACATGTATTTAGTTTAATGTAAAATTTACCTAAAATTGTTTAAGGTAAATATTTTCATCATAAGATTATAATCAATATTTAATATATTTATCTAATAAATAGAATTTAGTACCAATAAATAAAATGATCCTATATGTATACACAAATAAGTTATACCTAAACCTCCGTAGGTATAAGAAGATAAAAAATACATGCACACTTCTTTTATTATTATTATTGTCAGAATACATCATGTTAAATGTTTTTAGTTTTTTTTATGTTAGCAATAAAATTCAGTAAAATTAATTATATCATGCAATATTCGGTTAATTCGGTAACTAACTGTCATATTTTAAATAATGGTAATAATGTCTTTTTGTTAAAAAAAATAACCTAAAAATATTGTAAATACATTAATATAATATCATGAAGACACATATTCTGAGCTGATGATTTATAAAAGTGAAATATGAATATAAAGAATTGAAAGAGTGTTTCCATCTTTGACTTTGTTGAACTTGATCTTTCTCTGATGATATACATCATATATAAGCATGATATATAGCAGAGGAAATCTATGTGAAGGTGAATCCAGTATATGTGGGACCTTTGTGCTGTATTGATGAGTAGTTTAGTGATCAGAGTCCATGTAGTTTCCAGGATCAGACTGAATGCAGTGCAGTGCTGGAAGCTGCTGTTGACTGTGTGAATGTGTGTCTGTGCTGCTTGTTGCTGCTGTCAAACTTCAGATGAGGCCGTAGTGAAGCCCGTGGTGAGCGTGTACCCAGCAGCACCCAGAGCCCACCCTGAGGGGAAGAGCTCCCTGCTGTGTCTGGCCTCAGCCATGTCTCCTCCTCTGGTCCAGTTCTCCTGGAAAAGACAGAAGGAGGATGGTCCTCTGGAGGAGCTGAAACCTGATGATGGAGAGCAGCTGGAGCTCAGAGAGTTGGGACGCACCGCCGCCATCTTGCTGATCCATCAGCCAGAGAACAGCACATATAAATACCGCTGCTACGTCAAGCACGAGGGCGGCAAAGTGGAGGCCCAAACACAACAAGGTGATGAAGGCTTGCTGACTGTGTTGAGCAGTGATTCAGCTTCATGTGGAGACGCTGTCAAAGAGAGCAGAGCAGCAGAGCACTGACATTTCTCACTGCCACTCCAAACATTTGACTCCTTTTCTGTTTCAGAGGTTCCAGCTCCAGCAGCCCCCTGTCCTCCAGAGAGAGAGCCAGCAGACCTGGCAGCTCTGCAGCAAGATGACTGTAAGATCACCTGCTGCCTCTCTGCATGGACAGCTCCAATGTTCTGCTGCAGTTAGGGCTGCATATCAGTCTGTTCACTTTCTGCTCATCACTCAAGGATTTCAACATACACTCCCTGATTCTGTTAGAGTGTCCAACAGCACAACAAACCCCAGTCACAGAGCTTTCCCTGCACCACTCTGACTAATAACACCTGTTGGGGGCTCTATACTAAATGTGGGGCTTTGAGGGAGCTACAACAGCTTCAGGGACTGTATGTTAAAGCTCCACTCATTCACATTTCTATATTAACAATGAATCTAATGACTCTGTGTAAGGTCAAAGGTCAGAGGTGAGTTTATTTAGCTTGTTGAGGAATTCTTCTGCTCCCAAGTGGCTGCAGAAAGAAAATCAGTGAATCCAACTTCAAGCTCATAACAACCTGTGTGTTTTTATATTTGGACTTTGATTTGATCCTGGAGGGATTTGAATTGTCAGAAACAGTTGACAGAAGAAGGTGGTGAAGGCTTGCTGACTGTGTTGAGCAGTGATTCAGCTTCATGTGGAGACGCTGTCAAAGAGAGCAGAGCAGCAGAGCACTGACTGATTTCTTTTTCAATCCTTTTCAGTTGCAGTGGTTCCCCTGGATCCTCTCCAGCCTCAGTGCAGGGTGAAGCTGCTCTGTCTGCTCTACACAGTGCTGATAGTGAAGAGTCTGGTGTACTGCTGTGGACTCTCTCTGCTGATGATCCTCACAAACAAGGGACCGTCCACCAACTGCACACATGCTGACTGACTGTTTTCTGCTGGCCTTTTCTCACCATCAAATCTCATCACTTCATCTCATTTATCTCTTTGATCACTGTTCACAAATTTAAGCCAAATGTGTCTTTATATTCACAGGTTAGATACAGTCTGTCTACTAATAATAAATACATATATCATATATCACACACATATATTTGGAGTAACTGAGTTTAAACTCTGTCCTTTTGTGTTGTTTTAATGCTCTACATCCACTTTTAATTGTGACTTGTATATTAATAGAAAATGAAGCGTATTCATTAGTTGTCTGGTAAATATTCAACTGATTATTGTTGTTTTCTGTTCTTATGTTTCTTTTTAATACTTTCTGCAGAGTGTGGCTGGTTTGTCAAATTCATTCATTGTAACATTCTCAATAAATTAATAAATCACAGTTTCTGTTTATTATAAACATCCTGTTTTTATGGATTTATTATATTAGAAACAGACTCGACTACATTTGTCAGATACAGTGACACGTACAAGTAATTTGAGTACGGCTGTAAACAGCTCTCAGTAAACTTTAATAAAGCTCTGAGAACAAATATAGAGGAAGATACAAATATAAGCAAACAGCCTAACTAGGAGAACGAAGCCAAACCAAGAACAGCAAACACAAACACACAGCTTTCATACACAGTCATGTAGGTGTGGGTGTGGATATTCCCAAAGGATCAGTGTTGTGTGTTTCTAACATTTCACTTGAACATTAACCATCTTTTACAACAGTGTCACTTTAGATGTAAGACACTACACAGATGACACACACACACAAATAAAACAGCACTAACTGTTACTGCAAATTCATAAACGTGTAACGCAGTTAAGAAGTAGTGTGATTCCACTTGCCATAAAAACTCATCTCACAACACGCAAATTTGTTTGTCCTATGGTAATTAAATGCAGCACCCCTGTGGCTTAGGGTCGTGCACCCCGGGGGGTAAAAACAGTCGGACCTCGCTGTCCCCCTGGTAGGTGCATGAGCTATGAGCTCCGCCATTGTGCCATATTAATTACTTACATTTCAATACTAAGGGGTGGTTTAAGTTGTATTTTTTTTCACATATAGTTCCCGAACAGTCGAGCACGTCCTTTTTCATAAAAAGTTGACGGTGGTTTTCTTTTATTTTTGTTAACAAAATGGCTAGTGCTACACGTTGTTAACTAACCTGCACTTTCTTTTCATTTTACATTTTTCAGACGTGTATGTGTGTGTGTGACTGACTGTATTATTAATCCCTCTGCCAGGTACGCTTGTGTCTTATTTTATGTTCATTTTGAAACTAATTGAACAGTCGGACCTCGCTATCCCCCTGACGTGTATGTGTATGTGTGTGTGTGTGTGTGTGTGTGTGTGTGTGTGTGTGTGTGTGAGGAAAACCGGGACTGACTATTATTAATCCCTCTGCCAATGTCTGAAATAAACGGCAAGTTGCCAACTGTGATGGTTGTCTTCATCTCTTAAACTACACAACGCAAAGAGAGAGTACAAAGCCGCTACATACGGTTACAACTGTTTATTTCATTTCATTATTTACAAACTACTGAAAATGATTACAAATGAACATATCTGGTATTATTTCCGGCTACTGAGAGTGTCTGTAATGTTACATATACAATAGGACATCATTAATGAGTTGATTACATTTTTTTTTTCACACTCAAAAAATAATTTTAAACGTGTTTAAAATGATACAATTACTTTTACTTCAGCAATTCAACAAGTGCAGAAATTCAAACTGGTCTTTGTTCAAAGTCTAGAGACGTCAGATCAGAAAACTCTCATTTGTGTCATGTTGGAGGCTCCTGACAAACAACCTGTGTCAGTTATGTAGCAGCACTTGTTGGCAGTGTCAACTGTAAAGTGACCTCTGGTTGCTAAAAGTCCAAATCCCCATAAAAGCATGTGACACATGAGACCTCCAGGCAGGTGGTCTCTGTGGGTCTCTGGGCTCAGTTGAACTCTGTGTGGGTGGAGGGCTCAGTGGAAAAAAGTGTCACTAAGAGACAAACTACAGAGGGGGGGGGGGGTTCCTGAGTGTGCACAGCAGCAGATATCAATCTGCTCTCAGTGGTTGTTAGGACTCATAAAAAACTGTTGACAGCGAATCAACACTTCCTCTCCTGCAGCAGACGGGCTGTGTGGGTTTCTGCTCTGCAGCCTCCACACCGTTAGCTGTGGCTTTTCACTTTAATAACACAATGACAGCTACAACCATCCGCTCTGCTAACGAGTCATTGCAGGAAGCATCTGTGTAATGTTACACGAACTTTCAGTAGCTTGGAAATAATGTCATATATGTACATTTGTATTTATTTAAAGTACTTTGTGAATAAAGTCTCATATTTAACTTTAACTATTAAACTAATTTCAACTATTAACTAATTTCGAATGTCTAGGAAATGATTTCATGTTTCTAACTTGATATGAAATTGAAGTTACTTGCCTGCTGTTTTATTTGTGCGTAAACAACAGTGTCATCAGCGTAGAGGTTTACATCCACACTCACACAGTTGTAAAAGATGGTTAATGTTCAAGTTTAATGTTAGAAGTTAAAGATCCTTCAATCTGCTCAGGTCCAGGTTTATCAGCTGACACTGATTCTAACAGTGTTTTCAGTGTTTAGAGCGTTCACACGAGACAAATTACAAACTGAAGGCTGAACATGAGAGTATGGAGAATACAACTGTGGAATTTATCACTGTGTTGGTGGACGTCTTTATTATAATAATTAATAATAAAATAGTCCGACACAGACAAAGAGGAGACTAAAAATATTATAAACCAAACAGAAAAGTAAAAGTATTTAATAATAAGAACCAAAATTAAATAATTAGTTTTTAGGTTTTTTTTGTAATTTTAAACACAAATACACAAATGTCACACATACAAAACAACATAAACATCAGATGTACATAAAATATCTTCCTGCATATTTTTAAGATTAGAGCAAACACATCTTTTTAATATGTGTTTATTTTATATACGTTTTGTTTTTATCATAATTCATTATTCAATGACTAAAACCCAAGGTAAAGATATTCTCATCATTATAGATAATACTTTATCATCATGAAGCATTTTATAATTCATACTTCATTAATTTGTTGTTGCTGTTTTACTATTAAATTATCATTGTTCATCGTTTGAAGCACATCTTACAAATAAATGGCTACAGCTGCTGCTCCAACACCATCGCTCCCAGGCCCTTCACAACATTTCTTTACTTTATTCCCTCCAGGTTCCATTCTGTAACAATCCTACTTCAGTAAAGGCTGGTTCACATACAGATCTGAGCTCAGTTGTGAGTACAGATATTCCATTGGATTATTAAAGTTTAACATTCAGTATATTTATAATACATAGTATCTTTTTGTGAAAATTTACTACAGCATATTTTTGCTATGATTTGCTTCAAAGCTCAAAGAAAATCAGTAAAAAAAGTAAGTTAAAAAAAATGATATAAAAAATATAAGATAGAAAATGAAAGGAGGAGAGAAAAAAATAACATAAATATCTGCCAAGCAGCTGATTACACAAGCCACAATTAAAAGTGGAAAAAAATACAGCATCAAAATAAAGAAATAATGAAAAATGCAAATTTGACAAGTAAAAATATAATGTATGTCTCCATATGTTTTTATATTAGTAGACAGTCTGTATCTAACCTGTGAATATAAAGATATATTTTGCTCAAATTTGTGAACAGTGATCAAAGAGATAAATGAGATGAAGTGATGAGATTTGATGGTGAGAAAAGGCCAGCAGAAAACAGTCAGTCAGCATGTGTGCAGCTGGTGGACGGTCCCTTGTTTGTGAGGATCATCAGCAGAGAGAGTCCACAGCAGTACACCAGACTCTTCACTATCAGCACTGTGTAGAGCAGACAGAGCAGCTTCACCCTGCACTGAGGCTGGAGAGGATCCAGGGGAACCACTGCAACAGAAAAGGATTGAAAAAGAAATCAGTCAGTGCTCTGCTGCTCTGCTCTCTTTGACAGCGTCTCCACATGAAGCTGAATCACTGCTCAACACAGTCAGCAAGCCTTCATCACCTTGTTGTGCTTGGGCCTCCACTGTGCCGCCCTCGTGCTTGACGTAGCAGCGGTATTTATATGTGTAGAAGGCGTCCCGATCAACCACCCTGATGGCGGCGGCGCGTCCCGACTCTCTGAGCTCCAGCTGCTCTCCATCATCAGGTTTCAGCTCCTCCAGAGGACCATCCTCCTTCTGTCTTTTCCAGGAGAACTGGACCAGAGGAGGAGACATGGCTGAGGCCAGACACAGCAGGGAGCTCTTCCCCTCAGGGTGGGCTCTGGGTGCTGCTGGGTACACGCTCACCACGGGCTTCACTACGGCCTCATCTGAAGTTTGACAGCAGCAACAAGCAGCACACACACACATTCACACAGTCAACAGCAGCTTCCAGCACTGCACTGCATTCAGTCTGATCCTGGAAACTACATGGACTCTGATCACTAAACTACTCATCAATACAGCACAAAGGTCCCACATATACTGGATTCACCTTCACATAGATTTCCTCTGCTATATATCATGCTTATATATGATGTATTTTCATGTCTGTCAAGTTTCTGTTTTGATTTCGCACATTACACGTTATGTCTCTTCTTTCCTGTTTTATTTTGAAATCACTAACCCTTTGTCTCTGTTCTAGCTTTACCTTCCTGCGAGCCCTTCCCCCGTCACACCTGTTTCCCATCTTCCCTGATTACCTCTTGTATCTTGTATTCTGTGTGTCTCACAGTCTCGTTGCCAGTTCATTGCACGTCACAGTCCTCGTCCCAGCTCTTGTCAAAGTCATAGTCATAGCCTGTTTTGTGTATGACCTTGTTTGCCTTTTCGACTTGCCTTTTTGCCTCTCGATTTTTGGATACCTCTGCCTGTCTGACTGCCTGCCTGCGTACCGAACCATGTCTGGAATTAAACCTGCCTTTACGTCAGAACCCTCTGTGTTGTGCATTTGTGTCCACCTGTTCTGTGCTCTGGGGAGTTCATGACACGTATATCATCAGAGAAAGATCAAGTTCAACAAAGTCAAAGATGGAAACACTCTTTCAATTCTTTATATTCATATTTCACTTTTATAAATCATCAGCTCAGAATATATGTGTCTTCATGATATTATATTAATGTATTTACAATATTTTTAGGTTATTTTTTTTAACAAAAAGACATTATTACCATTATTTAAAATATGACAGTTAGTTACCGAATTAACCGAATATTGCATGATATAATTAATTTTACTGAATTTTATTGCTAACATAAAAAAACTAAAAACATTTAACATGATGTATTCTGACAATAATAATAATAAAAGAAGTGTGCATGTATTTTTTATCTTCTTATACCTACGGAGGTTTAGGTATAACTTATTTGTGTATACATATAGGATCATTTTATTTATTGGTACTAAATTCTATTTATTAGATAAATATATTAAATATTGATTATAATCTTATGATGAAAATATTTACCTTAAACAATTTTAGGTAAATTTTACATTAAACTAAATACATGTTTTAGTGAAAGAAATATTTACAGTCATATACAGTGCATCCGGAAAGTATTCACACCCTTTCACTTTACCCACATTTTTTTATGTTACAGCCTTATTCCAAAATGGATTAAATTCCTTTTTTGTCTCATCAATCTACACACAATACCCCATAATGACAAAGCGAAAAAGTTTTTTTAGAAATTTATTAAAAATAAAAAAAACTGAAATATCGCATGTACATAAGTATTCACACCCTTTACTCAGTACTTTGTTGAGGCACCCTTGGCAGCGATTACAGCCTCAAGTCTTCTTGGGTATGAAGCTACAAGCTTGGCACACCTGTATTTGGGGTATTTCTCCCATTCTTCTCTGCAGATCCTCTCAAGCTCTGTCAGGTTAGATGGGGAGCGTCGCTGCACAGCTATTTTCAGGTCTTTCCAGAGATGTTCAATCGGGTTCAAGTCTGGGCTCTGGCCGGGCCACTCAAGGACATTCACAGACTTGTCCCGAAGTCACTCTTTCGTTGTCTTGGCTGTGTGCTTAGGGTCGTTGCCCTGTTGGAAGGTAAACCTTCGCCCCAGTCTGAGGTCCTGAGCGCTCTGGAGCAGATTTTCATCAAGGATCTCTCTGTACTTTGCTCTGTTCATCTTTCCCTCAATCCTGACTAGTCTCTGAGTTCCTGCTGCTGAAAAACATCCCCACAGCATGATGCTGCCACCACCATGCTTCACCGTAGGGATGTTATTAGCCAGGTGATGAGAGGTGCCTGGTTTCCTCCAGACATGGCGCTTGGCATTCAGGCCAAAGAGTTCAATCTTGGTTTCATCAGACCAGAGAATCTTGTTTCTCATGGTCTGAGAGTCCTTTAGGTGCCTTCTGGTAAACTCCAAGCGGGCTGTCATGTGCCTTTTACTGAGTAGAGGCTTCCGTCTAGCCACTCTACCATAAAGGCTTGATTGGTGGAGTGCTGCAGAGATGGTTGTCCTTCTGGAAGTTTCTCCCATCTCCACAGAGGAACGCTGGAGCTCTGTCAGAGTGACCATTGGGTTCTTGGTCACCTCCCTGACCGAGGCCCTTCTCCCCTGATTGCTCAGTTTGACTGGGCGGCCAGCTCTAGGAAGACGGTTCCAAACTTCTTCCTTTTAGGAATGATGGAGACCACTGTGCTCTTCGGGACCATCAATGCTGCAGAAATGTTTTTGTACTCTTCCCCAGATCTGTGCCTCGATACAATCTTGTCTCGGAGGTGTACAGACAATTCCTTTGACTTCACGGCTTGGTTTCTGCTCTGACATGAACTGACTGAATTTCTAAAAAACGTTTTTTGCTTTGTCATTATGGGGTATTGTGTGTAGATTGATGAGGAAAAAAGGAAATTAATCCATTTTGGAATAAGGCTGTAACATAACAAAACGTGGGGAAAGTGAAGGGGTGTGAATACTTTCCGGATGCACTGTAAATAACACTTATTACCACCAAACTAATGTAATAAAAACTTATTATATTCATAATATAATAAGTTGTTTTTTATATTGTCTTTGACTATTCAAAGAGAATTTGTCAATTGTTTCACATTATTGTTGATATATTTTACACAATCAAACACATTTTCCATTATATAAAGTGTGGTTACATTCGTTAGATAAACAGTTTGAACATTATACAAATTATATTTACTGTGGATTAGTGTAATATATACCATGGAAGTATAAATCTATATATATCATCCTGCTTTATATATTATATACATAGAAAATCTATATGTCAGTCTGTTAATTATATTTAACCCACACTCTTAATTATTTAACATCATTAAAATTGTATAAATATTAAATGTAATATTTGACACAATTTCTATACTTTTCCTCAAGTTGTTTGTTGTTGTCAAAGTGAATATTTCATATAAAAGATATTTGTCCGCGTGTCGTATAGCTCAGTTGGTTGAGCATCCGCCCGATGTGCAGAGGCTAAGATCCTCGCTGCAGTTGGCCCCGGTTCGAGTCCTGCATCGGACAAGCCCTTTCCTGCATGTCATTCCCCCTCTCTCTGCCTCCCCATTTCCTGTCTCTCTCCACTGCTCTATCAATAAAGGCACAAAAAGCCCCAAAAAATACATGAAAAAAAAAAAAAAAGACATTTGTCATCAGACAACAACTGTATTCATTTACTGTATTTAGCAGCATGAAGTTTATTTTCCTTCATTTCCCATAAAGGAAAATCAGCTTTAAAAACATGTAAGTTTGAAGAGTCAGAGTGAATGTGAAGAATCCTGCTCATCACTGAAATTGACTTTGATGAACTGGACATTTTGTAGCAAAAGTCAAGTGAGCAGGAAAATCCTCCACAATCCTTCATGTAGAAGTCAATTGATTTGAGGAGAGAGAGAGAGAAAAGAAAAGCAGTGTGATGATTGATGAAGCAGCAGCTGATGACAATCCACAATGCTCTTCCAATATCACACTTTTTGGACTCTTCAAAAACTTTGGAGCTCAAGCAGAAATAAAGAATTCCTTGTGCTGTGCAGTGAGATTGAAACATCTTTTCACTAATGATGGAACTTTTTCATTGAACAACGGCTGCATCAGGAACTTTGTACTAACTCTGAACAAACTAACATGTAAAGTGTGAAGCAGCAGAAAGTGACTTCAAACACATTTTACACTTCTTCAATAAAACAAGTGAAGGAAAAGAAATGTTTGTTCTTACCTGTTACATACAGTTTAGTTCCAGAGCCAAAGATGAAGTACCAGTTTGTTCCTCCCACAGTGAAAAAGACTGATACAAAAACCTGTCTGCTGTTGAATGTGTCAGCTGAGGTGAAGGAGTCCACA
>NC_079380.1:1500000-1507500 GCF_021018895.1 Seriola aureovittata | reverse complement strand
CTCATCTAATCCAAAAATGGACAAAGAGGAGGGGCTGAGACATCGGTGCATACTGTTTTAATAACTGTGACAAGCATATGCTCCTTTTGCCTTTAGCCTTGCTCCGAGGCTAACCCAATGCTAATTCATTTGATGGCTAATTAGTTAGTTAACAAGCTAAACTAACAAGCCAGTTATAATGAGTGCAGACACGGATACCAGCTAATAAGTGCTAAAATATAATTAAAATAATATAGAATTTCACTCACCTCAAAAACATGAGCACAGACTTCTTCACTTTCTGTTAGTTAATTAACTAACAACAAGTCAAATTATCTTTCTGATATTTACATGAAAAATCCTCCAGAAGAGCCAACACCACAAAGACAGAGAGGTCACTCTCAGTGACTCGAGCCGAAGTGTCATCTAGCTTATTGCTAGCAGCTAAACAGCAAGCAGATAGCCAACTGTGATAACACCCACCTGTCACTCAAAGAGACCACACCCTCAATTATACATAACTTTAAACCTTAATAAAATGTAAACAGGTGAGTTATATAAACAGGTGTCATGAAGGAGGAAATTAGCTCTAGAAACAAAAACTGTTTTGTACCAGGCTGTGAACATGTTTATTTCTGCTGTAAAGTTGGACATTTTAACATGGGAGTCTATGGGGACTGACTCACTGTTGGAGCCAGACTCTAGTGGTCATTAGAGGAACTGCAGGATTAGACACATAGTGTTGGCTTCATTTTTCAGTCCCAGAGGTTGATGCTTGTTTAAAAACTGTGAATATTAATCATTATGCTCTTATAATTTTGTATAGGAGGGATGCACATCAGGCCTGGGAACTGTACTCTTTTCTCATGGGCTCCAGATATGTATGTCTGCACTTGGTATCTAGTTGTTGTATAAGCTACAAAAAAGACATCCACTAGGTAAAGGTGCACTGCTAACGTCAGTTTGCAGGCTAGTTAGTTGTAGCCGAGTGTATAGCTTTGCACCTGTAAATATAATCAGTCAGTGAAGTCCTGTTTCTTCACCTCCGCTGCAAACACAACACTCTCTGTCCATGGCCTGTAAGTGACAGTGAGCAGTGCAGTTCAGTTTGCATACCCCTGCTGGCTGAGCTGTCAATCAAACACACAGACAGGAACACACACTGAGGCATGGAAATTAAAGGAGCATTTCTCATGAATGTCCAATATTTCTTTCTTCTTTTCAATGATTCAAGACAATAACAACAAACTAAAAATCTCTCTGACACCAGTTTGACTGCAATGAAGAAGCAAACTTTTGGAGCTTAATGACACACACACACACACACACACACACACACACACACACACACACACACAGTCTTACAGTGTAGTGACAGTGTGATGTCCTCAGCAGGGTCTGTGTGACTGGACAGTGAATGAGTGAGCAGATAAAACCTGGCTGGTGAAAACCCTCAAGAAACCACAGCAAAAACTATCTGGGCTTAGTCTTGCACACATATAACACAGCCCAGGCAGCCTTTTGAACAAAGTATGTGTGTGTGTGTGTGGGTGTGTGTTCGGGCTCATCTGCATGAGCCAGTCAGCCAAGGTCACGTCACACTTTATGACAGGGCTCTCTGTCAGGAATCAAATTTTAACCGGGTGAAATGAACCTTGAAAACGTGCCCACACACAACGAGCAGATTGAGAGCGACTGCGGCCACATCCTGAGGCATCAGTGAGAAACAGGTCAACCATTCAGTGGACAATACTGACCAACATCTTCTGTATGGGCATGCTACACTGTGTCAAAGGCCAGAACTCCGACCTTCAATACAACAACAGGGAAGTGTTCAGATAAACACAAAACTGCTTCCTCTCAGTGGATTGATGTGTCTCACATGTGTCCATATTTATTCACTGCTACAAGCCAATGTGCCAACTGTACAGACATGTACGGTGGCCCTGAAGGCTCAACACGCTGCAAATACTCACAACACAACAGGTTGGTGAGCCAATCAGAAGAGAGGAGGCTCTGAGTCTCTCTTCTCATTGGCTGAGTGTTTTCTGATTGAACAAATAAAAATATAGCAGATTTCAGGAAAACACTCAGCGAAACCAAATCCTGCAAGGTTGGATGGTTGGTGCAGGTAAGCGGGTCTTGGGGCGTGGATGAGAGTTGTGACATCACATTGTTCCAGAAGTCCTGACGGCTGCTTTTAAGGCTCAGTTTCTGAATACAGGCTGTGTAAATTTCTCTGTGGACTGAGCACTTTGATACTTTCACAGTATTAATATAGAACCTAGACCTGTTTTATAATCAAACAACACATGGACATCTACCTTTATACTATATGGACCTTTAATGACAGAGCGTATTATTTTCAAAATGATTGTGAGTAGATAATGAGGCAGAAACGACTGAATGTTGGTTTATTTACTTTTTCTTTTAAGAGAAATAAAAAGCTTGGAGATGATTGGCAGCTGGTTCTTTACCACCTTCTCTCTGTCTGCTGATTCAGGACAGGACAGCATTGAGCAGGTTTGACAGTACAGAGCAGAGAGTTTTGTCAATTAGATATAAAGACTTGTGTGTGGATTACCAGTGTTGTACACAGTTCTGTGTGTGAGACACAAACACCTTTCTCCCAGTGACAACAGCCAGCAGATGGGTCTACATTACTGAGCCATCACTCGCTCTCTCAGCTCCAGTGTAACAACTCTCAGTTACAACAAAGTGCAAACATTGATTCTGTCGACACAACAACATCTGCGGGCTTGTTGAACACCAGAAAAGGGATAGACACCAGTCCTCCAGATATACAGACCTACACACACACACACATATACACATACAGTTCATTCAGAAAGTATTCACGCCCCTTCACTTCTTTCACATGTTGTGATGTTGTAGCCTGATGCCAAAATGATTTAAATTCCTCTTTACTCAGACACTTTACTGTGACTCTGTAAATGTAGCTCAGGTTCCTCCATTTCTCTGGATCATCTCAGAGATGTTTCTCCACCTTGACTGGAGTCCACCTGTGGTAAACTCAACTGATTGGACATGATGTGTAAAGACACACACCTGTCTATATCAGGTCTCACAGCTGACAAACAGATCAGAACAGAAACCATGAGGAGGAAGGAGCTGCTTCAGAGCTCAAAGACAGGACTGTGTCCAGGCTCAAAAAGATTTCTGCTGCACTGAAGGTTCCTGAAAAGAACAGTGGTCTCCATCATTCTGACATGAAGAAGTCTGGAACCACCAGGACTCCTCTAGAGCTGGACCTGTACTAACTGAGACATCAGGGAGAAGAGAGGAGACCAAGAACCTGATGGTCCCTCTGAGCTCCAGAGCTCCTGTGTGGAGATGGAGAAACTTCCAGAAGATCAACGATCACTGCAGCTCTCCACTGATCTGGGCTTCATGTCAGAGGCCCAATCCCAATGTCCCCCCTAAGCCCTAAACTGTGAATCCTCACAGACATTGAATCCAGCTGGTAAGTGATTGAGTGTGACAGGCTGCAAGGGCTTGAAATGGTACAAATAGGATTGGGACAGCACTTTGCAACTTACCATGTTACCTTGACGACACAAAATGCTGCGAACAATTGTAGGTTTGGGACATTTTATTTTACGTCTTTTACGTCTTTGTAAATCTTGTTGACTGAGGAATCTGATTTCTTGGGCCTCTGAGAAAGAGACTGTAGAAACTACTATTTGATGCCTTCTTCAAGTGTACTGAAATATTGAGATGTGCTAAGGTGTTGTGTATACATATCAATTTGTTGTTGTATTCTTATTGCCTAATTATGGACTACACGTGTTCATGCTTACCATGTGATTGTTTGCCCACCTGTAGATTGAAGATAGTGTGCCATATGACTGCCCAGACCTATCATGGCACAGCTTCTCTGTCCGTTCTGATCATGTGACTAATGCTACCTTATTAATGGGAAAGCCCAAAGGTGGCCATTTTATACTTGCCCTGATGAAGGCCTAATGGCTGAAACGCGTAGGCATGTTTTTATTGTTGTAATGAAGCCATGAGAAAATAAAGGCTTTTTAAATCACCGTCCTCTTGACTGCCTCAGAGTTTGGCAAGAATCCAGAATAATTTAGATCCCCACACTGAAGAGCACCAGAGGGACACTTTTTTTCAACACCCAAGCAGCACTCCTTGCATTTTGTCTTTTGACTTAGGCTTTTTAAATATTTTACACCAGGACAGGAATCATTGCTGGGGATATCATTTGGAGGCGCTGCTCTTGTGGCGACTGGCAGCGACTGGCGGAATCTTGCCCTGGGATTGTTTGTCATGTCTCATACAAGCAGGATTCAATACGCTCTGGACTTTCTCCTTGGATTTCAATCGCATAATCTCCCAGTGGATCTACTTGTGGACTAATCTTCACACAGTGGCGAGTACATTTTTAACAGCAACAATGATTTTATGCGCAGTTTTACAAACACTCACGTCAGCAAAAAGAGAAAAAGGGGGAAGAAGGGTGGAGTCCAACAACAGATAAGGCAGCTAACCAAGACTAAACGCCTTCCCTTACCCTCAATAGAGTTCAGAAATGTGTGTGTAATGGCTTTCACTGAGACGTGGCTAACAGACGCCGATCCGGACTCCACCCTGAACATTGATGGATTCGGAGTTCTGTTCCGTTTGGACATGGACCCAAGGATGACAGGAAAGCACCGTCGTGGGGGTGTCTGCATGTAAATTAACCCAAGCTAGTGTAAAAATGTCACTGTATGTGAGCAGATCTGCCTACCAGACATCAAGCTACTGTCCGTATCAGTCAGACCCTTTTACCTGGTGAGGGAATTCCTGCATGTATATACATCCCGGCGCAAACGCCAGAGCTGCTGCTGATGTCATCTATTTAGTGTCTCAGCAGCTTCAATCTATGTCGCCTGATGCCCCAACTTAAGGTGTGGAAACATGCCACCATTATGCCTCTGGCAAAAATTAAAACCCCAAAGTCTTAAATCACTTGAGACCAGTAGCTCTCACCTCTCTGGTGATGGAAAATTTTGAGAGGCTGGTTAAGCAGGAGACAATGAAGCAGATGGAGGGTCCAATAAAACCTCTTCAGTTTGCCTACTGGGTAGGCAGGGGTGTGGAGGATGCAATTCTATCTTTGCTAAATTTTTCTTTCCAAAATCTGGAGCCTCCTAAAACTCATACTACTACTACTTTTACTTGTTGATTTTTCATCTGCATTTAACACTAATCAGCCTTATCTCCTCATAGAGAAACTACTGTCAAACTTTAAGTTGAACTTAAATTTTGTTGGCTGGATAATGGACTTTTTGACAGATAGGCCACAGTGTGAAAGGGTTAATGTTGTGTTAACTTCCAAGTTATTCCCTGGGCTGCGTTCTTTCTCCATTGCTTTTTATTTTATATACAAACTTCTGTAGAAGTACGTATCAAAACAGGTATATCTTTCTATCTAAGTTTGCGGACAACTCCGACATAGTGAGTCTTTTAAATGATGAGGAGACTGAGCACAGTCCTGTGGTTGATGAATCTGTAACCTGCTGTAGGGATTATTTCCTGTCAATAAATGTGTCAAAGACAAAGGACATGATTATTGATTTTAGGAAATCCCAACCCAGTAGTATTACTTGTACTATCATCCAGGATAAGGAGGTTGAGATTGCCCCAGAGTATAAATACTTAGGAGCTATTATTGATAACAGACTGAGCTTCAAATCCAACACTGATGCTGTCTGCAAAAAGGTCTAGCAGCACTTGTTCTTTTTAAGAAAATTGAACTCATTTAAAGTGTCCAATGTTCTTATAACCTTGTTCTGTCAATGCTTTATTGAATCTGCTCCTACTTACAGTTTTGTAGCTTGGTTTGGTTTCCTTACTCTGTCCAGTAAAAATAGACTGTCAAAGCTTGTTAAAGTGGCTAGTAAGGTGATCGGGGTGCAGCAAGCCCAGCTTCAGGACTTACTTTAAGCGGTTGAAAAATAAAGCCCAACTTATTCTCAACTGGCCTGACCATCCACTTTATAAGGAGTTTGACCTCCTTCTATCTGGACACCATTTTATATTGTCAATGTATATTAATGTCTTTTGATGTGTTCATGATGCATGCTGCAAACCAAATTTCCTTTGGGATAATACTAAAGTTGAGTTGAGCGTTGAAAGGTTCTTATTTTTTGTTTATTGGCTGGCTCATGGGGTGTCTTATCAGATGATGGCACGGGGCTTCAATGTACCCAAATTAAGATGCAAGATGCAAGTCCAAGGTCATCTACTTACCCAGTCCCAACACCTTGGAGAAGGTTGGCCAAGGATTTGGACAGCTGGCCTGCACAAGGACTTTAATAAGTCTGTGGGGGCCATAGATGGATGTCAAGAATCAAACCACCAAAACATCACTAGTTGGACTATTACAACTACAAACAGTATCACTCCATTCAACTGCAAGGTATCTGAGACTCCTGCTGGGAGATTTCTAGACATTTTGGTTGGCTATGGAGGTTCAGTATACAACACAAAGGTCTTGAGAAATAGCCCTGTGTATGTTGATTCTCTGTACACCTCACCTGTTTTTTTTCTGTTGGGAGATGGGGGCTACCCTTGTCTTAAGTTTCCCCAATTCAATTATAACCCCCCCATTACAAGGCAAGATGCAGGAACGCCTCAATAAAAAACATAGCAGGGCCCAGTCAATAATTGAGAGGACATTCGGGGTCATGAAGACACTGTGGCGAGCCACCTTATTCAAGGCAGTGGAGGTTAGGAAGAAATGTTGTTCTGTAGTTGCCTTGGCCTGTGCGTTCCTCTGCAATGTTTGCCTCACGCATGGAGACATCATGGAAGAGCCAGAGCTCCAGCTGGAAGTTCCTGTCCAGATGTGATGCCACTGGTTGTTGTGGTTACAGTCCTTCATTGGCTGCCTGCATAATCATGAAGTGACATTTCTACACTACAGTTTACTAGCTGAATACTTACTTGAAACCTTGAGCAGAAGCATTCCTGTGACCAGAAAAGTGAGATTCATCCTCCATTTGCAGATGGATGAATTAGAGTGTGTGTTGATCGCCCTGTTTGTGACAATAATGGTGGATCAGATCTGATGAAAGCATTCAGAATTCAACATCATGCCATCATATGACAAATAACTACACACAGTTCAGGCTATGAGTCCCCAGTGACTTATGCATGTGGTAACAATGGTAACCTTGTGTTAAACATCATAGTGCTATGAACTGTGATGATTCCCTCAGGCAAAGTCTGCAGAAATGCAGATTTACCGAAAGTGTGCATAAAGGGCTCAAAGTGTCTGCTGGAGAGCCCTCATGCCCTCGATGATTTGACAATGGGACAGTCCTCAACCCTCACGAATGCGCCTCCAAGTCTGTGAGTCTGTGAGGGGGGACATGTGGATTGGGCCAGAGTGTCCATTGTAAGCCTCTCCTCAGTGAAAGTTTATAAAGAAGCAGCTAAAGGACTCTGAGACTGAGAGAAAGCAGATTCTCTGGTCTGATGAGACCAGGACTGAAGTGT